>NC_056735.1:438620643-438698143 GCF_019279795.1 Protopterus annectens
GGTACCCTGTCATATGCTTTCTCTAAGTCTACAAAAACACAATGCAACTCCTCCCGACATTCTCTGTACTTCTTCATCAACACTCTCAGAGCAAAGATCACTAATCATCACGTCCCTTCTTAACCTTGCTTCCACTACTCTTTCCCATAACTTCATGCTGTGACTGATCAATTTAATCCCTCTGTAGTTACTACGGCTCTGCACATCACCCTTATTCTTAAAAATTGGTACCAAAACACTTTTTCTCCATTCCTCAGGCATCCTCTCACTTTCCAAGATTTCATTAAACAATCTGGTTAAAAACTCCACTGCCATTTCACCTAAACACCTCCATGCTTCCACAGGTATGTCATCTGGGCCAACAGCCTTTCCATTCTTCATTCTCTTCATAGCTATCCTTACTTCCTCCTTGCTAATCCATTGTACTTCATGATTCAGTATCCCTACATCATCCAACCTTCTCTGCCTCTCATTCTCTTCATTCATCAACCCCTCAAAGTACTCTTTCCATCTCCTCAATGCACTCTCCTCACTTGTGAGTATGTTTCCCTCATTATCCTTTATCACCTTTACCTGCTGCACATCTTTCCTAGCTCGGTCCCTCTGTCTAGCCAATCGGTACAGGTCCTTTTCTCCCTCCTTATTGTCCAACCTTTCATAAAACTCTTCATATGCCTTATCCTTAGCCTTCGCCACCTCTCTCTTTAACATGCACCTCATCTCCTTATACTCCTGTCTACTTTCTTCATCTCTCTGACAATCCCACTTCTTCTTTGCCAACCTCTTTCTCTGTATACTCTCCTGTACTTCCTCATTCCACCACCATGTCTCCTTGTCATCCTTCCTCTGTCCAGATATGATACCAAGCACCTTTCTAGCCATCTCCCTTACTAGCTCTGCTGTAGTTACCCAGCTATTTGGTAACTCTTCACTTCCACCCAGTGCCTGCCTTAACTCATCCCTAACTCCACCTCATAATTACCCTTTTTCAATTTCCACCACTTGATCCTTGGTGCTGCCCTCACACTCCTCCGTCATCCTACAAACCACTATCCTATGCTGCCTAACTACAATTTCTCCGGTCACTACTTTGCAGTCTCCAATCTCCTTCAAACTGGCCCTCCTACATAAGATGTAATCCACCTGTGTGCATCTTCCTCCACTCTTGTATGTCGCCCTATGCTCCTCTCTCTTGTTAAAATACCTATTCACCACAGCCATGTCCATCCTTTTTGCAAAATCCACTACCATCTGACCTTCTGCATTCCTTTGTTTAACACCATAACTACCCATCACTTCCTCATCCCCTCTGTTCCCTTCAACAACATGCCCATTGAAATCTGCTCCAATCACCACTCTCTCACCCTTGGGTACAGTCATCACCACTTCATCCAATTCACTCCAAAATTTTCTTTCTCATCCATTGCACACCCAACTTGTGGAGCATATGCACTAACAACATTCATCATTACACCATCAATTTCCAGCTTCATAAACATCACTCTATCCGACATTCTTTTCACCTCCAAAACACTCTCAGTATACTGTTCCTTCAAAATAACTCCTACGCCATTTCTCCTCCCATCCACACCATGATATAACAATTTGAACCCACCTCCGTTACACCTAGCCTTACTCCCCTTCCATCTGGTCTCTTGCACACACAATATACCAACCTTCCTTCTGTCCATCATATCAGCTAGCTCTTTCCCTATACCAGTCATACTGCCAACATTCAAAGTTCCGACCCTCACTACCACAGTCCTAGCCTTTCTCCACTCTTCCTGCCTTCGGTCATGTCTTCTGCCTCTTCTCCTCCTTCGGCCAAAAGTAGCCCAATTTCCGCCAGCACCCTGTAGGCTAACAGTAAACAGTACTGGTGGTGGTCGATACACACACACACACACACATATATACACATACATACATACACACACACACACACACACACATATATATATATATATATATATATATATATATATATATATATATATATATACATGTATGTATGTATATATATATATATATATATAGAGAGAGAGAGAGAGAGAGTGAGAGAGAGAGAGAGAGAGAGATACAGATATCAAAAATATACCAGAAACTGACATAACATACTTGTTAAAAGGCACAGGTTCAACATACATAAAGCTTATACGATTTATTTATAAGAAATTGATACAAAACAACACACTACGGAGGTCTACAGATTGTTCTATACAGTCTCAGAAAAAAACAGAAATGTAATAACATATGACACATACTTGTACTGTGAAAGAAAATGGTGATTGAGTGGAAGAGGAGATAACACTGAGGGGATATTTAGCAATATATTCTACTACACTGACCCTCCAGTGCTCAGGTCATATTGTAGCACAGAGTAATCAGTTTATAACCAATACAAAGCAATTAGTGGAGAAGTACAAATTAGAACAGTTTTTTTTTTATTTCCTACATGCAGAAACCTGTCAGCCAGGAAGATGAAGTAACTGGCAGATGCAGTGTAATCTTCTGGTCAAGAGAAAAGGATAGTGGTCAACTTAGTAAGTGGTCCATAGAGTTCAGGAACAACTCTTTCAGAGGGCCTGGAATGTTTTAAACTTATTTCTAGCACAAGCAGGCACATATTCGACTACATGAAATTAACACACAGCAAGGTTCTTCAAGTTAAATTTGCTTACATTGTACAAAGACAAAATTCTGAGGGAAAATGTTTGGGAGATGGGTCCTTAAGGCAGAGCTTCTGAGCAAATACTCCCTACAGGTTACGGCATACTAAGAGTAGACCGGCTAAACAAAAAAGGAGGTGGTGTAGCTATAATATTTAAACAGCATCTAAACATCCAGATCTTAAAATCATCAGCTCCACAAATAGGCAATGAAGAAATAATATATACCAACCTCAAAATTAACCAAAACAAAACCATCAACATAATTGGATGCTACTTCCCACCTGGCCAAAACATCCCTACACTAGAAAACCTCCTCAGCTGGTCTACCCACCATCTCCCCCAAGAAACTATCATCTTAGGTGATTTCAATATTGACTGGCAATCCTGTTCTGGCAACAATCCAACCCATCAAGTACACCTTCATGGCTTCACCCAACTAGTCCAGTCACCAACAAGGATAAATAAAAACTCCAGCAAGCACACTACCCTGGATTGGATACTAGTCAGTAAGAACCCCCAGTCATATATAACAGGCTGCTTATCAGATAGCCTCAGTGATCACTCCCAACATTCCTACTCAAAAAATACCTGTACCAAGCTAAACCTGTCATCTATCGTCAAATACGTAAAAAAATAAACTTTAACCCATTCACATTCATCTCATCCCTCAAAGAATGCAAGTGGAATGTTCTAAAGTACCTCAGTCTAGATGACGCAGTTGAATTTTTTAATACTACCTTCCTGAACATCCTTAATTACCATGCCCCCATAAGATTTTCCAGAACCAAAGCACAACCCTCCCCATGGCTACAGAAAACCACTAAGTCAGAAATGAAAAACAGGGATAAAGTCTGGGAACACTGGCGCAAAACCAAAACCCCTGCAGCTAGACAGAAATTCCTAGAACTACGCAATAGAGTCAAAAAGCTAATAAAACGGGACAAATTCCAATACTACCAGTCTGCCATAGACTCCTCACAAAACAGCCCCAAACAGTTCTGGTCCTCGATAAACTCCATCCTACACCTAGGTAAAGTCAGTACCCCTCCTCCTAACATCCCTCACTCCTCAGAAAATATTGCTACCTCATTCAACACACACTTCACCCAAACCATACTATCACTAGCTAAACAACACAACCCTCCCTCCAACCCACACCTTCAACTAGTAATCTCCCCACTGCCTTCTCTTTTTCTCCTGTACCTACCTCCAACATAAAAAAAACTCTTAACTAAACTTAAACCCACCAAATTAGCAGCAGACAACCTCCCAAGTGAATACCTACAAATCGCAGCTGATGCTCTGGCCTACCCAGTATCCATCTTGATTAACCGATCTCTGTCAGAAAGTTACTTTCCCACATTGTGGAAAGTCTCACATATAACTCCCCTCCACAAAGGCGGACACTGCAGAACTAACCAATTACTGCCCCATAGCTATTCTCTCTCCACTCTCCAAAATACTAGAGAGATGCATACACTCTCAGGTCTCACACTACCTCCTTACTAACAACCTCCTTTCCAGTACACAGCATGGTTTCCGACCAAACCATAGCACCACCACTGCCTTACTCTCCTTTACTAACACTATCCTTCAGCATAAAAACAATGGCTATCGCTCCTCTGCTACTTTCCTAGACCTATCTAAAGCATTTGACATGGTCCCACACAAACAACTTATCTCTGTCCTCAATAACCTATCCTTCTCACAATCAGTCACCAACTGGTTTCAGAGTTACCTGTCTGACCGCCAACAATCCGTTGTATGACAGAATGACATATCTCCCCAACTACCTGTCTCCATAGGGGTTCCCCAAGGATCCATCCTTGGACCCCTACTTTTCTCTGTTTACACCAATAATCTAGCCTCTGCCACCAAACATGGCACACTCATCCAATACGCAGATGACTCGGCCATCATCTGCTCAGCCCAGTCCCTACCCAAACTGCAAAAAGTCACACAGGAAGCCTTTTCCTCTGTTGAAACATGGTTATCCGATGCCCAGTTAATACTCAACCCAAACAAAACTAAACTGCTCATCTTCCAACCCACCAAACATACTCAAAACAACTCTCACTTTAACATCACAGCAAAAGACAACACCACTATATACCCAACTGAACACACCAAATTGCTAGGAGTGGAAATAGACAATAAACTAAAATTTGACATTCACATATCCATGACCATAAAAAAGTCCACATAAAACTAGGAGCATTATACAGAAATAAACAATTTCTCACCAAAGCAGCAAAGATTTCAATAGCAAATTCCCACCTTATCTCCACCCTACTTTATGCCTCTCCAGTATATACCAACCTAAGGCAATGTGATCTAAACAAGCTAGAGACCTGCTACAACAAAATCGCCAAATTTGCCACAGGGGCATCCTACCATAGTCACCACTGTCTCTCCCTTGCTGAACTGGGCTGGCTTGAACTCCCTCACCTCCTTCAGTGGTATCAACTCTCACTCACCCACAAACTAGTAAACCATCCACTAAATGTCCCATCCCTCCAGAATCTACTCCAACCATATCGCACCACCAGACCACTAAGATCCAGCAACAAAAATCACTTGCAGATCACTAAAGCCAATAACTCTGCTGGTGAAGCACTATTCTCTTGTGCCATAGCCAAATTATGGAACTCACTCCCACCCACAATTACCTCCGTACCATCATGCACCAACTTCAAAACTTTATTAAAAGCTCACCTAAAACATGCTGGCTATGCCCTTGCAACTCCCACTCTAATATCATCCACCCCATCCAACTACTACCTTTCTTTCACCTCCATTAACTACCTTGATGATAGCAAGCTCAGATGCTCATAAGCCTAGTACTTATTATACAGCAGGAACTTCTCATTGTTACATTTGTTAATGCCTGTTATGTACTTCACAGATACAGATTCTAGTTGTCTACTGATGTACTATGTTCTTCATCTGTAAATATGTTGTAAGTAATTTCTATGTTAAATTGTTAATCGCTATGTAATCCAATGTAACTACTGTCTGTTTATTTTACTGTGGAGCTTTTCCCCCCAGGCCTCCGCTGAAAATGGACCCACGTCCAGTCGGACACTCCCAGTCAACAAATTTAAATAAATAAATAAAATAAATAAATAAATAAATAAATAAATAAATTCTGCAGTATTGAGGTCAGATGCAAACCACAGATTCTGAAAGGAAAGAAAAGAGAAAAAGTATATTAAACTGTCATATTATATTGGGGCAATGCAGCCAAAAATTATTATAAAAAAAGATGGAGGAAAGATCACAGTGAGTCAGAGCAAGACAATTTGGGAGGAGCATAAGCACAGAGTGGTGGTAAGAAAGTTTATGAATGTAAGCTGAAAGAAAGTTAGCATGAGATATGCTGATTCAGAACCACAGTGATACAGTGCATATATAGAGCTGTACAGAACAAGTTATCATAACATAGCACTACACATATAATCACAGTATAAAAGCATCACATAGTAACATTCATGGGATTAACCAGTATATCAAAGCAGTTGCTTTTCTTTATGTAACATCAGAAACTGACATTACATACTTGTTAACGGGCACAGGCTCAATATACATAAAGCTTATACAATTTATATGATATTGATACAGATAGAACACACTACCAAGGTCTATTAATTGTTCTTAGCAGAGTTATATCAAATAGAAATGTAATAACATATGACACATATCTGCACGTTGAGGAAGTTTGTGGCCGAGTGAAAGTGCAGAGAATAGTCAGGGAAGAATAATGATGGGATATTTAGTAATACATTCTTCTAGAATGACCCTCCTATCCTCAAGTCATATTATAACAGAGAGTAATCAGTTTATAACCAATACAAAGTAATTAGTGGAGAAGTACAAATTAAAACCGGTTTTCTTTCATTTTTTTCCATGCAGAAACCTGTCAACCAGTAAGACGAAGTAACTGGCATATACAGTGCAATGCATTACTCAAGTGAAAGGACAGTGGTCAACTTAATAAGAGGTCCTATACAGTGCAAGGACAACTCTGTTGCAGGGGGAGATGGTAAAAACTAATTTCCAGCAGAAGAAGACGTACTACATAAAGTTTATACACAGCCAGGTTCTTTGATTTAAAGTTGATTACATTGTACAAAGACAAAATTGTCTGTGAAAATGTTTGGGAGTTAGCCATTGTGGCAGAGCTTCTACAGTACTGGAGTCAGATGTAGATACCACAGGCTCTGTACTGTGAGAAAGTTGGCAACTCTGTCACAGTCAGAATTTGCATATTAGTCAACTACTCAGATAAGTTATTACTCCAAAACTGGAATACATCCAACCACTCCTACTATTTTACTCAAGCTAATATATTAAAATCCTAAAAAACTGCATTGTTTGGAAAAATGATATGTCACTTTGTACTACTTGCAGACACAACCATCTACCAGTGTGTTCTCATGGCTGCTTCCACCTACTAGAGCTAACATGTTACTCATTGCCCTTTTCTATAGAATAATACTACTATGACAATGTTCTCCACTTAAGCTGCACCTAAGAATCAGAGACTCATCCTATGCCCTGTGGAACACAGGAAGATGCCATTACCTTGACATGACCCTTATTCAGCATAGCCATTGGTGGGAGAATATTCACTAGACTTGTTCCTACAGCATGGAATCACTTTCTAGCTGAAGTCAGAACTGAAGGACATCTTAAGACTTTCAGTACCAAACTGAAAGAATATCTTCTGGCTGAATTGACCTGTACTTGGTTTAATGATAACGCCAAACATGCACAATCAGTACCCGAATTATTTTTTCCCGTTAAATGTTCTATACCTAGTTACAATTCCTGTAAAACTGTATTTGGCTTATACTCTGTGGCTTATTTTTACCTGTGATACATGATGTAAATTAACAACTGTAATGGTGTCTACATTGTAAGATTGTACATTGGTGCTCACTAAACTTGTATGATTGTATGGTTTGGCTCACTAAGAGCATAAGTCATGGCTGAGAAGGCTCATCCGACCAGATCACTTGCCCAGTTAACCAACTGTAATAAATAAAAAAAAATTACATTATCCATGGAAATTTAAACACATCACATTAAAGTAATGGCTGAATTCTTCAAACCTGCTTGTGTATGGAAAATGGGGAGCGCACCTTCAACTATTTTCTTGTGTCTTTATATTCTCCCAACCATGATCCAGGCAACTGGTTATATAAGACAGAATTATGAGACACTGATTGCCTATTTGTTTTGTATAAAAGACTGCAGTCTGGAAATATCAGACTAGAAAGATGGTTCCTCAGCTGAGGAGATTTATGGGGTAGAGCAGGACTGAGCCCAAAGATTCATGGTTCATAGTGTTGAATGGCCCAATTAGGGCTTTTTATGGATCAGGCCTGAAAGAAGATCCATAACAGAGATTTTGTGGAGCTGGAAAAATGGCCTAGCCAGAAAATGCAGCCATGACTTCCAGTTAACAGCTTAGTTACTACATGAAGTAAAACTGTGAGGATGAAAGGGAAGTAGAGCTGATCTATATATATATATATATATATATATATATATATATATATATATATATATATATATCTATATATATATCTATATATATATATATATATATATATATATATATATATATAGAGAGAGATGTGTGTGTGTGTGTGTGTGTGTGTGTGTGTATATACATATATATATATATATATATATATATATATATATATATATATATATATATATATATATATATAAACACCGGTTTAGTTTAAATTAAAAAATAATTACATTTAGAAAAGCTGCACAATGCTGAGTAGTGCTTAAACATGGTCAATGGCCTTTTCCAGTTTGTGCATTACTAGGCTTCACTTAAACATGGGCTGTGCAAGTTTGAGCAATGTTAAGCAAAGCGGAGCCTTTTTGAAGGTTACAGTATGATGTGCAAGGGTGGGAATGCAGCCAATATAAAGGCCAATAGGTGGGAATTTCACATTGTTGTTTAGAGTATTACTTTGCCTATGGATATAGCTGCTGCTGTTGGTGAGGGAGTGCACTTTTCTGTGCAAAAGTGGGGAGTGCAGGAGTCTAAAGTTTTTGTTGGATGCCTAGTAGGGCATTATGGACCCCAGCTGCTGCAGGGCAACTTACCAGGACTCAGAGTGTAAGTGTGAGGCCTGAGATCATTTGGCCAGGGAGCTGCTCAGTGTTACTGGTATATCCCGTGTTGTCAACACTACAATAAACTGAGACATAGGAAGAGGGGATCGTTGGACACCTGGGCCCAAGAGGCAAGGGCTGGGGACACCTTACACATATTTAAGTATGTTTTCCAGTAATTTATAAATATACAAGCTGAATCTGTGCAAAACTGGTATGCATAATGGTTTGCTTCTCTTAACACAGCAGCAAAAGAGAGGGTTCACAATGTCCAGTCCCATGCAGGGCACTTGGCTAGGATGAGGCAATCATGTGGTATGTGGGAAAATCTTCAAAGTAATAACTTTATTTATTTATTTATTTATTGACATCTGTTAGCCGGGTTGATCCAGTTGGGCTTGTGGCCCATTTTCAGTGGAGACTCGAGGAGAAAAGCTCCAGTACACAGTCACTAAAGTAAATTACAATGATTGACAATATTTAAGACAGAAAAAATTACAGAACAAAGCATATTAAACAGCAAATTAAAGAAACAAAGCAGAGTACATGCACAAAGGTAATGTACATAATGTTTATACAGAGACATAACAAAAATTATAATATATTTACATATTTACATAAGAACTGTGCCATCAGCATATATGATTGAGATCAGGAAGTATCTGTGTAGAACAGAAAGGTTTGAGAGGGAAGGAATTATTTAAATGTGTGTAAGGGGTACAGGGAGGCTAGGTTGGGTCTTGATAAGGGAAGTTTTTGGACTTAAATAGAAGAAGTTTGAGTTCTTTTTTAAAGTGAGATGGGTGGGTGATGGTACATATGTCTAAGGGACATTTATTCCAAGCATGGGGCAGCAGAGTATTTGTATAGAAGTTTGCCTACTGTTTTCTTTGGTTGGTAAGTGTCTAGAAATTGCTGGTTGGAGGTGAGCAGGGTCCAAGTTGGGGAATAGATAGAGACAAATGAAGAGAGAGCTGGACATAATAGGGGATTCTACAGAATGAAATGTAACATTTGAAATTGAGATACCAATAGTCGCTGAGGAAGTTCAAGCCATTGAAGATAGTTTAAGGCAAGGCAATGATGAGAATTGTATGGAGAGTTTGTGATAAATCTAGCTAACTTAAAGTAAGTTTGTTGGAGTTTTTCCAAGGTTGTGGCCTGGATTATAGTAAGAACTGGAGAAGCATATAGTAGGGAGGGGAGGAAGAGTGCCTGAGCAAGGGAGATTCTGGCATTACAGGTTAGAAATGTTTTGTTGTGATACTCTAAACCAAATTTTTGGTGTGTCATTTTTATACATTGGAGTATGTGCAGTTTAAATTTGAGTTCATCATCAATGATGACTCCCGGGAGTTTTGTTTGGGTTTCAGGTTGGATTATTGTATTGTTAGAGGATGTAATAGTGAAGGTGGATTTTGGTTAGAAAAAGAGCGGGGAAGGAAGAGCAGGAGTTTTGTTTTCTTAGGGTTAAGGATCAGTAGATTATCAGATAGCCACTGTTCAGTGGATAGAAAGACTTGTTGGGTTAGGGTATGGAGTTCAGAGATATTGTTAGAAATGGAGATGAGGGTTGAGTCATTAGTGTATTGGATGAGGGAGGATGGTTTACAAGATGTATAGAAATCATTGGTGAAGATATTTAACAGAAGGGGACCTAAGATGGAACCTTGTGGAACTCCAGTTGGATAGGAGAGAAGTAGTTGTGGTCTGGTTAGGACGAAAGCCATGCTGAGTGGGAGTGAGAAGGTTATGCTGGAGGAGGTAGTTAAGAATCTGTGAGTGAATGCATGTTCAAGAATCTTAGAGAGGTGGGATAGAAGGGCGATGGGTCAGCAGTTTGATGGATCTGTAGAATTGCCTCCTTTATGCAGGGGAATAGTGAAAGATTTCCAAAGGGTAGGAACAGTAGATTCTTGAATAGATCTGTTGATTAGAATAGATACAGGATAGGCAATGGATTCAGCAGCAAGTTTGAGGAAGGTAGGAGGTAGATTGTCAGTGGGGGGAGAACAAGGTTTGTGCTTAAGAAAAAGAGATCTAACATAGGAAGTAGGGACAGGGTGGAAGGAGAACATATTTCTGTTTGGAGGATAGGAAGGGGTTGGCATAGAGGTTGTGCTGCAGTTAGAAGGTAAGATTTTTTGGATGGTGTCAGTAAAGTGTTTGTTGAGGAGGGTAACAGTTTCTTGGGGGGATGTATTAGGATATGGGCAGGGGTTTGAGGGACAGCCAGGAGAGACAATCTTGTTAAGAGTAGACCAGAATCTCTGAGGGTTGGATTTGCAATTTAGTTGAGAAGAGTTATAGTAGGACTTTCTATCTTTGTTTGTTTCTTTGTAAGATTCCTTAGATGTCTATATTTATGAAGGGGAAATTCTTATCCATGCTTTCCAAGTGCTATATCTTCTATGCATAAGGGACCTAGTTTCCTTGGAAAGCCAGGGAGCATAATTTGATTTTATCCTAATCTTTTTTGAGGGAGCAAGGGAGTTTAAGGTATTCAAGAAGATGCTATTGAACAAATTGACTGCATCATTGAGAACGATTTGTCTAAGGATGGACCAGTCAGTACTGGCAAGAATGGGGTTGAATTGGGAGTTGTTGAAGTTAGAGAGTTTATGGCAGGCTCTGTAAAGGTGGGGTTTGGGAGGTTGGGTGGAGTGTCTTAGCACAGAGATGGGGAGGTGATCACTAAGTGATCAGTAAGGGAGACAGGTAAGATAGTTGGGTTATGGTAGTGGTGGGGGAGTTAGTGAGGATCCAGTCAATAGTGGAGATGTATGATGGGTTTTTATGGAGGAGGGTGGGGGAGGATATCAGTTGATGGAAGCCATATATGTTAATACTGAGTTGTGGAGAGTCAGTTGTAAGCTTGGACCAATCTAAGTTAACATCTCATAAGATGATGCTTTCATAGGGTATATTAAGGGAAAACCAGGATAGGATATTCTCTAGGATGGACAAATTATTCTTGGGGGGATATAGATGGAGGCAACAGCAACTTTCTTAAATGGATTAGGGTGGCAGATTAGGATGATAAGTTCAGCTGGGTGGAAGTCAGGGATAGGTGAGGTGAAAGGTGAGATGTTGAAACTATTGGAGTAGAGGATGCCAACTCCCCCTCCTTTGTTTGGAAGTCTGAGTGGAAGATGCTATAGCCAGGAGAGAGTATTTCATTGTTAGTGATATGTGGCTTGAGTCAGGATTCAGATAAGCAGAGGATGTGTGGTATGTATTATCCAGGTGTGCAGCTCTGTTATTTTATTGGTGAGACTTTGGATATTCAGAGAGTCTATAGACAGGTGCTTGGATAAGGACAAATTTGATGTATGAGGCTGTGAAGTGTGGGAATAGGGGGAGGTAGATGTAGGTTGGGGGGTATATGGCTAAAAGGAGTGGGAGAGAGGCCTGCGTAGGGGTGGATGTCCCCAGAGGTAAGTAGTTTTTTTTGTCAGAAGAGAATGTATAGCAAAAGGTAAATGAAGTTTGTATAGCTTGGTTTAAATTTGTTGGTAGGTGGGAATATTTGAAGTTGAGGTTGTTTATGAAGACATGGTGGAGTTGTTAAACAGAGTTGGGGAGATAAAAAAGCAGGATATTGTTGGATGAGTATTATAGGTATAGGATATAAGAGATTATGAATGTGGGTGAGGAAGGTGGGAGTGATAGGAGGTAAGGGTAGAGAGAAATATGAGGAGTGTAGTGGAAATGAGAAAGTGAAGCATAATTAGGGTGTAGGTGGAGATTATAGGCTGGGTATAGTAGTGAAAATTAGGAAGTCTAGAAGGCAAAGTATGATGCATGTGATAGTGGGAGTGGTTATGGCAGGAAGCTGGTAGTAAGTTGATAATGTCAGGGGAAGGGGACAGAGTGGTTGGTATAAAGGAAACTGTAATGGAGGTGGGTGGGAATGGGGTAGGGTAGGGGAGTGGAGAGAGCCTGAGATTAGCAAGGGAAAATGGAGTGGGGCTACACCGGGCCACGAGCTGCAGAGAGTATGACAAAAAAGTCTGTAAGAGTTGTCAAAGAGGAACATAAATCAGAATGTAGGTAAGTCAATGGAGCACAGCCCATATACAATATCAAATTATGGAGAAGTGTAAGGCTGTGAATTAGAAACAGAGATAAGATTGAGATCTGCAGGAGAAAGACAAAAGAAAAAACACAAGGAAAAAGCACGGTTTAAAGGGAGTGAAGGCTGTAGAACAGGGAGTCCAAAAATGGATAGAAGTTGGAGACAATAAGTGATTACTGGATGGAAAACAGTTTAGAGAAAAGATAACAGCAGAAAGAAAGTGGGTGGATGGACTAAAGGGCACTCCCAAGTGCAAGACTGGTGATTAGAGGAGGAAAATAATAGCAAGAAAAATAAATGGGCTATGGGAGAGAGGTTATTTAGAAAGGAAAGAGAAAAGGCTGGCGTCCCTAATACTGCACACGTATCACTCCAGGTTGGGCCTAATACAGAGTGAGAAATAAAATTAATGCACAACTAACATCCAGGTGATCAAGATAGGCATACATGTACTTCTAGTGAATTAGCTGTTTTGCAAATTGGATGGTGAAAATAGTAGCCACAAAAGACCTGAGGCACAGCTCTACTGTAACAGGGATGGCTGGTCTCCAGGGCTGATTACTGGCACCAGGGATGAGAGCTTTGAGGCTGTAAAAGAAAACAAAGAACTAATAAGAAGATAAGGATTATGTGGGTAAGGTGAAATATACACTTAAGGACTGAACACAGAGTTGAGAGAATTATTAATAAATACAGCAGAGGTGAGAGAAAAACATAGGCAAATACAAATAAATTAAATAAGCTTGAGACAGTGAGTATGCAAAACATGCAGCAGACAATAATGCTTTTTAATGCTAATGAAATGTGCGACTCTCTGGGCTGTGTAGCCACTAATATCTAATTGTAGTGAGTTTTAAGCATTTATACTGAAATGTATAACTTAATGATACAATAAAGTAAAGACAGATTTTGCAGTCTTAACGGTCAGGTATGACATATCTTGGACATCTTACATCTTTATTAATGTGTCATTGCCTACTTGAAATGGTAAAGCAAATTAAAGCAAGTAAGCATGCAGTACTGTGTAGCATAGCTTCCAACCATCAGGTAAAGTTGGGCTCTACCCAGATTAAGAGTCACTGTTGTGGTCTGCTCATTGTCTGAAACATGCTGTAGATTGCACTAAATCAATGAACAGAGTATATGGGTTAGTTAACAGAATTCCTAGACTGCTATCCATGGTCTACATGCCAGAGTTGAAGCAACATTAATCAATACATTTTTAAAGCTGATGGTGCTTTAATAAGTAATGATGTTATGTGATCCGATCTTGTCTACATTCTGACTGATGGGTTCGGAGCCGATCCCACGCTTATGCTATAGAGCGAGGCCTCTTATTGGCTGAGCTTTCTTTATCCCAGGATGCACCACCACTAATCCCCCAGATCTCGTTTGCCGCTTACAGAGCTTGGACGTGGTCTCAACATTGGCTGGGATAAGTACTATATTTATAGTATCTTTTCCTGTCAGAAAATGTCTCTTTTTCAACCCAAAAGCTGTTTTAACGGCTAATTTTTGTGTATGAGTGTGTCTCTTGGCGTTTTATTCAATTTTGCTTTTCCTGTCAGAGAAGGTTCCTTTCAGTCAGAGGGGCCTTTCCCTATTCTAACTACTTTTGTGGTTGTGTGTGGGTCAAGTACCCGTTTTGAGTCAGAGGGTCTTGACCCTCCTTGTTTTCTTTCCCTTTTCTTTGCTGTAAAAAAAAAAAAAAAAAAAAAAAAAAAAAGTTTTCAGCTTTCAGTTTATAATTTCTGAGATACAGCATACTTGTTGTACCTGTTTTTTTCTAACAACTTTCAAGTTTACTGTTTTTACAATATGTCTAAAGAACATAGACCATCCGGTTTTAAGAAGTGCACGAGGTGTGGGTTTAAAATGTCTATAACGGACGACCACTCCTCGTGTGTCTATTGTCTTGGCGCCAAACATCTCCAAGAATCCTGCAGTGTGTGCCATGCTTTTCCTCCGAGTCCTCCAGGAGAGGAAAACAAATTAATTCTTAAAGGATTAATTAAGCCTTCTTCGAGGAGGCTTTATCTTCCTCTCCTTCTCCTTCTAAGAAGGCGTCGGCTCCGACCAGTCAGTCGGAACCGACGGCTAAAAAGCAAGCAGACTTCTCCATCGGCTCCACAGACTTCGGAGCCGAGGTCGAACGGTCTGCCTCGATGCCTCCTACCGACCCCTCTGGTTTCGAGCCGAGGTCTGGAGCATCGAGGCGGGTCATCCTCATCGGCTCCACTGATATTGGAGCCGATATCATCGGCTCAGACACTTCCCCTCGGGCGAAGTCTTTATCGGCGCCGAGATAAATTTCGGTGAAGGCTTCCTCGGAGCCGATAATAGTGGAATCCTGTCGGAGCCGGTCCCCAGACCCTTCGGAGCCGATGGAGAAATCGGTTTGGGCCCGATCGGTATCCTCGAGATCTTCCAGGATGTCTGATTTGGACATCGACAGGGTACTCCTTCGACTCTTCCAGTCTCCGGTGTTCCAAAAGATGGTTTCGGCTCCAGCCCATTTGGCTTCAGAGCCGATGGTCCACTCCCTTACAGTTCCTCCTCCAACAGCTTCGGCACCGTTGGAGCAGGTGTTGGTGGAACCAGTGGAGGTGTTAGGGTCAGACCCGACCCTTGCTCCGACTCCGGCTCCTGGGTCGGAGTTCAGTGCACGGACTTCTTCCTTCAGCCCTGGGGGGGAGGCTTCGGGATTGATGCCTTCGGTCCCAAGTCTTCCTCTTGGTGCATAGGCGGCGGGAGTACCATCCACTGTCGTGGCCATGGAGGGGGGACCTTCCCAGGATTCTGGTGGTCCCGCCTTCAGGGCTGTGAGGAGTGCTCTAGCCAAATCTTCTTTGGCCACCTCCACAGTTTCCCCGGCTCCTTCCCTACTCTTGGAGACTGGGTCATTGGCAGTTCCCCTGTCAGCAGACAGCGGAGCCCCTGGGCCTCAGGTTACCCCCGCTGGGGTTTCTCCTCCTCCTGGAGGTCCTTCTGAAGCCTCTTCGGATGAAGCTCCTAGGAAGAAAACGTGCAAGAGGAAGCACGTTGACTCCCCTGATGAGGCTTTGACATCTGACACCGATCTCGATGATGCAGAGGGGTCCCCCAAATCGTCCTCGGATGATGTCTCCTTTGCAGACATCCTTGAAGCCCTAAAACAACGAGGCGGCTGGCAGTCCAAACCTCCCTCTGCTGATGAGTCGGTGTTCCTGAAGGCCTTTGGGGCTCAGCCCTCCGCCTCCTGGGTTGACGAGCTCTTGGATTTGATCTGTCGGGCGTGGGAACACCCAGACTCTGTGGAACCGGTGCCCGCTCGTCCAAACAAATTTCTTTCAGCACCCCCAGATAGAGAGTTCCTCACGAAAGGTGTGGCTGTGGATGCTATGGTGGTGGCATCTGCTACACAGCAGGATGTAGCAGAGGCTTACGTCCGTCCATCCTCCTAATAAGGAGTCTAGGAGCATGGATCGGTATGGCAAGCACACCCTTAGTTCAGCGGCCTTTACTTTGAGGTCTCTGAACTACCTAACGCACTTTACGAGATTCCAGAGGGATCTGATTAAGGAGCTATCCGATACCCTCTTAGGTAACCTGCCTGAGGAGCTGGCCCAGATGGTTGGATCTCAGCTGGCTACGATGTCATCCATCTTGAACTCGTCCATGAGGCTCATCTCGTATGCGGCCGAGGCGGTAAGCGGGTACAGGCATTGCGCCACGGAGACAAGCCTGGCTTCGCCTGTGTCATTTTGGAGGCCTTCAAGTCTTCATTCGCCGCCCATTTGATGGGTCCTCCCTGTTTGGGCCCAAGGTGAAAGACACACTTACCCGCTGTGAACAGGAGGGTAAGACTCTGACGGGCATGATTTTCCACCCCCTTTTGGCCTTATTCCAAGGCTAAAAGAGGAGGGAAGATGTGGTTCCGGAGATCACAGAAGTCTTACCCCTCTCAGCAGGAAGGTTCCCCCTCCAGAGACAGAGGAGGGGGAAATTCATCAGGAAGACGCCGTCCCAGAGGCAGCAGAGGCCCCCGCAACACTGGAGACCGCGAGTCCTTTCGTGGCTCCTCAACTTTTCATAGTCCCTGAGGGATTGCCCGGCTGTGCTGCTCCGGAGCCAGTCGGGGTCGTTCAAGCACCTAAAGGCCTGGGAAAGGATCACTCAGGACCGATGGGTGTTTTGAATTATCGCCGGAGGTTACTCCATCCCATTCTGTTGTCCCCCCCCCTCAGTCCAAAAGAATCCCGGACCCGCCACCCAGTCAACGGGATACCGCAGCCATAGAAATTTCAAAACTGCTGCAGAAAGGAGCCATCCAACCGGTCCCCGCAGACCAGATCGGATTAGGGACTTACTCAAGATTCTTTTAGTGCCAAAAAGACCGGGGACTTGAGGCCCATTTTGGACCTAAGCAACCTAAACCGTTCAGTCAAGAAGTCCAAGTTCCGAATGGTCACTTTACAATCCATTCTCCCGTTGTTGGAGAAAGGTGTTTGGATGTGCTCCATAGACCTCAAGGACGCGTATTACCATATCAAAATACATCAAACGTCCAGGAGACACTTGCGCTTCAGCCTAGGAAGCAGTCATTTTCAGTTTCGTGCGCTGCCCTTTGGTCTCACCACAGCCCCCAGGGTGTTCACCAAATGCTTGGCAGTAGTGACTGCTCACTTGAGGAGACTAGGATTCCAGGTGTTTCCGTACCTAGACGACTGGCTTCTAACTGCCACCTCAAAGCATCTACTTCTACAGAGCCTGCAGGCCACAACATCACTGGGCAATTCCCTAGGAATCACATTCAATTGGCCAAAGTCTGTGTTACGGCCATCTCAAAGGATAAAATTCATAGGGGCAGAGATAGATTCAAACCAGATGCGGGTCTATCTACCTGCAGACAGAATTCAGATCATACAAAATCAGGTTCGAGCCCTACTCCCCAAGTCCAAAGCCCCAGCCAGAATGGTCTTGCAACTATTGGGATCGATGTCTGCCACAGTTCTGCTAGTTCCCTTGGCAAGGTTACACATGAGAATCCTCCAGTGGCTTCTCTCAACTCAATGGTCCTTTCAGGAACTCCCTCTCAATCATCTAATATGGATCACAGAATCTTGCAGACGAGACCTTCGCTGGTGGCTAGTGTCTTCCAATTTGGATCAGGGACCCTTTGCTCTTCCTCCTCCGGCAGCCACGTTGACCACGGATGCCTCCCAGACGGGGTGGGGGGGCATTCCCTGGGCAGGTCAGTCCAGGGCAAATGGCATCTGGAAAAGACCTCTCTCCACATCAACATCCTAGAGATGAGAGCAGTACTCCTGTCCCATCAAGCCCTTCACTGTTACCTCCCTCAGGGCGTAATTGCTGTTCACACGGACAACATGTCAGTTGTCTGGTACCTGAACAAGCAGGGAGGGACCAGATCCTATCCTCTTTGCAGAGAAGCGATGAGGGTCTGGGAATGGGCAATCTCAACCAATCGCTTCCTAGTGGCAACTCACATACCGGGCAAATCCAATGTCGTAGCCGACAGGTTGAGCAGGACCATTCTCTCCTCACGAGTGGTCTCTGAACATAACTATTACAAGACAGATTTTCAGCGAATGGGGAGTTCCTTGTTGCGACCTCTTCGCTCCTCTGAATGTGCAAGGATTTTTCTCCCTATCCCGGCTCCGGGAAGAGCCCTATGGACGCTTTAGTCCATCCTTGGCCCACCGGCCTGCTTTATGCCTTCCTCCAGTTACTCTACTACCCAAGGTAATTCAGAAGGCTTCTCTTAGGGAGCAAGATGATCTTAATTGCTCCTTACTGGCCTCGTCAAGTCTGGTTTCCCTATCTTCGAAACATGCTCTGGAAGGTCCATGGTTCCTGGACCAGATCCCAGACCTACTGACTCATCAGTCGGGACTACTACACCAGTCCCTACACACATTAAGATTGACGGCCTGGCTCCTCCTCTTCCAACCATAGTCAGGAGACATGCACTAGACCCAGAGGTAGTGCGCATCTTGTCTTCAGCCCACAAGTCGACTACGAAGAAACTTTATTCTAGCAAATGGAAAAGATTTGCTATATGGGCTCAACTCCGGGGCCTGGACCCCATTTCAACTCCCATAGCAGAAGTACTCAAGTTCCTAACCTCTCTTTTCAACCAAGGCTCTTCTGTTTCTACCATCAAAGTACAATTGGCAGCAATTTCTAACTTTCATGAATCCATAGACCCACCTTTAATGAGCAACAGGTTGTGTAAGACCTTCTTGAAAGGTGCTGCTCTATTAAGACCTCCAGTTTCTCATCCTGCACCTCCATGGGATCTCGATATAGTATTACGTGCCTTGACTTCTTCCCCTTTGAACCGGCAGCTACCTGTGATTTAAAGTTTCTATCATGGAAGACAGCTTTCCTAGTGGCAATTACTTCAGCCAGAAGGGTTTCAGAACTTCAAGCTTTGTCAGTAAAACCTCCGTACTTGGTTTTTCATCCAGACAGAGTTTCCCTCAGACCGAATCCTTCTTTTGTTCCTAAAGTCTGCTCTACTTTATGCTTACAACAGTCATTAGAGCTCCCAGTGTTTTTCCCAAAATACTCCAATGAAGCAGAATTTATTTTCCACAAACTAGATGTCCATAGGCAGTTACGTTTTTATTTGGATAGGACCAAACAGTCAAGGAATACAGATCAGTTGTTTGTGTCCTTTGCAGAAAACAAATTGGGCAACGCAGTCACAAAGGTCACTATTGCCAAATGGATCAGGGACTGTATTACTCAAGCTTATATTTTTTCTAACGAAGAGCTTTCCACCGCTGTCAAGGCTCATTCTACAAGGGCTATGGCTACTTCGGTAGCATTTCATTCTAAGCTTGCTATTGGTGACATTTGTGCTGCGGCTACATGGTCTTCCATACTTTCATTTCTCACTACAAATTAGATGTGGCATCTAGAGGACGAGCTTCATTTGGTTCCACAGTGCTCAGGAGTGTTTTCCAATGAGCCACCCGGGATTTAGGTGCTAGGGACGCTGTCCCATCAGTCAGAATGTAGGCGAGATCGGATCACATAACATCTTTTAGTTATGTACTCACCATAACTTCAGATGTTTGGGATCCATCTCACCTACATTCCTAATAACCCACCCTCCTTCCCCCTTCCTTGGAGATCAGAGGATATCAGAAGGTCCGAATCCTGTTGTTTCATCTTGAAACATCTAATAATGTTATATGTTAGAAACCTGGGAGGAAACTCCCAGATATGCTCAGAGCTAGTTCAAAATGATGTGAAGATTACTGATCCTACAGACATTGCCAACATACTGGCTGACAGGTTCAGTGCAAACTTCTCCCTCCCCAAAAGGAGAGATATCTATACCAAACGATTGCAGCCCCCAAACATCTCCAGCCAAGTGAGAACTGCTCTCGAAAGCGAAGAACACAGCACCCATGGGACCTGATGGTGTCCCCGGCTGTGTGCTCCATGAACTCAATGAGGAATTAAACCCACAGCTAGGACAGCTGTTTAATCAAAGTCTTACCTCTGGATAGGGAGTGGCACACTGCAACTGTGGTACCACTTCACAAAGGCGGTGCCTCCACCGACCCTGGAAATTACCGCCCATTAGCTTGACAAGCCTTATCTGCAAAGCCATGGAGAGGATCATAATGGACCTCATAAATAAAGACATAGGGAATTTGCAGACTTTGGATCCAACCCAGTTTGGCTTTGTCAAAGGCAGATCATGCCTTTTAAACTTGGTTGACTTTTTCAAACAGTCACCAAATCCATTGATGAGGGAAAGGCAGTCCATACACTCTACCTCCATCTGGCAAAGGCCCTCGATACAATACCCCACTCGGGTATCATTGAAAAACTCATCAGCTTAAATGTCAACCCATACATCACAAGATGGGTTGCAAACTGGCTGAGTGACAGAACCCACAGGGTCAGAGTTGCTGGCGCCATGTCAGACTCAAAGCCTGTCACAAGTGGTGTCCCACAGGGCTCAGTCCTGGGCCCACTCTTGTTTGGCATCTACTTTTCTGAAGTACAAGCAAACACAGGAGGGTTATGGCTGACAAAGTTTGCAGATGACTGCAAACTGGGCCATAGTAGAAAACACATCTGACACAGATATCCTTCAGAAGGGTCTCACAGAAACGGATAACTGGTGCCAGAGCCACGGCCTAAAGTTTAATGCCAAAAATGCATAGTCATACCCTTCGAAAAACAAGGTTACCCCTAGCTACCAAATAGGTGGCAATCCACTGAGCACAGAAGAAGTTATCAGGGACCTGGGGACCCAGGTTGATAGTAGTCTGTCATTCGACACCCATGTAGCTAAAGTAGTTAGGAAGACCTTCTACATTGCCCACCTTATCATGAAGGGATTCTCATCTAGATCAAGGGAGGTCATAGTCTCCCTTTACTCATCACTCATCAGACCAATGATTGAGTACAATGCCCCATTCGAATGTATCTGACCCGACACTTGCAGCAGCTGGAGAGGCCACAAAAGTTCCTCACCAAAAGGATAAAGGGTCTCAAAATTCTGTCCTATGCTGCCCAACTGAAAGAACTCCAGCTCTATTCAGTCGCTTACCGCTTGCTCAGAGGTGACCTTTGCCTAACATACAAGGCCATGTCAAACCCAGATTTGATGAATATGCTTCACCTCAAAAAATCTAGATCCATCAGAGCCACAAGGGCGGGAGATTTAAACCTTGACACGGCTATTAATAGGACTTGCTGGAGGGATAGATTCATCACCCAAAGACTCCCTATGCTGTGGAACAAAATCCCGGTACATGTGAGGCAGAGCACCTCGCTGGCCTTGTTCAAGAGAAATCTTGACCAATGGATGGGAGATCGCAGATATACCCCAGGGATTACCTCAGTGTCACTGCTCGACAGAGGCACAGCAAAATAATGGGTATAGTTCCCCATACTAAAGGAGAGGCTTGTAAATGCCCTCGGGCAGATAGCCTAGTATGAACCTATGAACCTATGAACCTATATAAACAAGCTGTGCATGTGTGCATGAATGCGGACAAACAAGATCTGGGGGATTAGTGGTGGTGCATCCTGGGATAAAGAAAGCTCCGCCAATAAGAGGCCTCGCTCTATAGCATAAGCGTGCCGAGTCGAGCCGAGGGATCGGCTCTGAACCCATCAGTCAGAATGTAGGCGAGATGGATCCCAAACATCTGAAGTTATGGTGAGTACATAACTAAAAGTTTTCAAATATAGTGTTCACTATTCCGGAATTCACTGTATGTGTGTTCTAATCTGACACCAGTCACTGTTACATGTAACTGAATAAAGAATGCACCAACAAATGTCAGAAATAAATGTAGTGAAATACCCAGAGTAAGGTTCAAGTCTTTATTCTGCTTATTTTGTCTGAAATAATGCTATATATTGCACTCAGTAAATAAACATGGCATGTGGCTAAGTTAACTGACTTCCTGGACAGCTATCCATGTGTCTAAATGACAGAGTTTAAGCAACATTATCAATAAAGTTTAAAAGGAGTTGGTGCTTCGATAACTAATCTTTTCAAAAAACTGTTCACTATTCCTGTATTCATGGTATGTGTGTTCTAATCTGACACCAGTCAACTGCAAATGAATAAAGGCACGAACAGCAACATCCTCAAATTTTTTCCTCTGGAAAAAATTCAGTGGTCCGTTATCGTGAATTGCCCTTTTCCCCAACTTAGAGTGATCTTGGAGATGGTATATTTAGTTAGGGGGATGTGGGTGGCACAGCCCCATGTCAGGGGTGGTGGGGGGGTGAAGCCACCCACTTGATTAGGGTTTTCAAGTTTGTGTTTTTTGTGTACGGCCCCAAATTCACATTCGTGGCCGTTCATGCTTTAGAACATTCACTGTTTAGATGTTGATGATTATATGTTCAAATAATAGTCTCTTCAAGCATATAATATAGACCCAACATCCCCAACATTCTACTCTCATGTTAAAAAAAAAAGAAAATGGGTACCTGTCCAAAAAAAAAAGTCCCATACATAGATCTCCATTTCGCACACATGTCCACTGGGCACACTTAATTTGGCCCAGCTGGCTTGACAATGCTCTTATGTTGTCCTCACCCCTCTCTCTGAGGGTGATGGTCCAAATTAAGCTAAAAAATCTGTTAAAGTGCACAGTTGTTGTTGTACAAGAAATGGATAGCTATGGTTCTGTCCTACACCCTTCCTGCACATACCTACCTGCCATTCACTATGTTTCCCCCCCTTCTTGTAACCCTTTTCATTACTGTCCTGCCTCCCCATTTTTCATTTCTTTAAAGATTTTTTGCACGATGCTGCTCAGCACACAGCATTGGTAAACTAACCTAAATGGTGCTATATTGATATATGTGTGTTAAAAAATAATAATCATGTTCAAAAAGTACACCTGTGCCCTATTTCCTACCCGGGACTATTGCACCTGCAGGTCAGTGCATCAACCAGCCAAGTTACATACCTGTTAATTAACAGAGGTGTTTTAAGCAAAACATAATACTTGCCATTTTCCCTTCATTAAGCATGTTTAAGCAATGCTGTGCATTGCACCATGTTATGCAAATGTGATAAAAGAGTAATAGAAAACATGGGAATATAACTTGGACTCTGGTATAGGAATACATCACTATAAAGACAGACAGTTAATAATGGATGTAAGTGAGATCTCTAACAGCATGTAACTCTGCTGTTCATATATAATAAGTAGTTTTATCTACACCATTTAAAAGGATACCTGCTAAAAGAATAATGGAAAAATAGGTGTTTAACTGGGACTCTGGTGGAGAAATACATCCATGTAAAGCCTTACGCATAATAATAGATATAAATGTGGTATGTAATAGCATGTAAGTGTGCAATAATTTATTTAAACATACATCTGTCATAACAGTGACTCAGTAGTTCAGTTTGCTAAATACTTTGAAAATGTTACGGATTGGTTTACATGATCTTGGGTTCAAATCCTGTGTTGTCTAGCTTTTAAAATACACGCATGTGTATATCAACATTTTGAATTCTGATATGTATGACTGTCTCCTCACCTATTTATCCATTCAAAGCAGTACAGACAGAATCTCTGATTTTCAATGATGGAAGTCAAAGGCCTACAAATAGGAACACCATTTATTTATTTATTTACATTTGTTTACAGGGTAAGTCCGACTGTGCCAGAAGCCCATTTTCAGCGGAGGCTCGGGGAGAAAAGCTCCACAGAAATACAAGCAAGATACAATAATTAGATAGTACAACAGTATACATACAGTAAGATGCAGAATACATATCTTCTAGTTAGTCTATACAAAGTAGTATTCAATACAGTTTTTAGTAGATACAGGTTCAAAAAGAAAAACACAAGCATTTCAGTGAAGATCACTGTGAGAAAAAATAAAGTTAGCAGTGTGTACATATTAAATAATAGTTATGGCCAAATTACATTTTCTTTATATATATATATTTATTTTTGAGTAATAATAAACACTGAGGAGAGGGAGAAAATGAGATAAGGAGTGGACAGTGTGTTGAGGGAGTTATAGATATCTTGTCAGTCAGGTTTGTCACAGGAGCAATGCCAGTTCTTAGCTAGATGTCCGAATAGCAGTTGTTTAAAACTGGTAGATTAAGGTGTGTTTTAGATTCAGGTGTGTTTTGGAGTGTGTGGGGTAGAGAGTTCCATAATTTGGCTATGTGATGTGAAAATAGGGCTTCACTGTGAGTGTTGTTAGCTTTGTTTACTGTGAGAAAGTTTCTGTCTGCAGATCTTAGATTTCGTAGGCATGAGTAGGCAACAACAAGTTCCTTGAGGGATGGGCAGCTGTCAGGATAGAAGATGATATTGTGTGTGAATTTAAGTCGGTAGAGATGAAGAAGGTTAGGTAGCTCCAGCCAATTTAATTTATGTAGAGCAATACAATAGTGGGTTTGGTGGGGAAGGTTGGCTGCAAAACGGTCTACTTTGTTATAGCAAGTTTCCAATTTGGTTAAGTCTGATTTTTTTAAGTTGGCAAAAAGGGGAAAAGAACACAGGAGTGTAGAAAGGAGGAAGGTTCTGGATATAGAAAGTGCATACAGTGCCAGGCCATGCATTACTATGCATTCACAGAGGACTTTGAAGTATGCAATTCAAATGATGCCCAGTAATATCAGTCTGCAGCACACAGTGATTTGTTACTGATATTACAGATAACTACAGCTGCACAAGTAACATACACATATGGAGGTCATTCTAGAATCAAGGGTTGCCAGCACACACATTCCAGATGACTGTCTTAACATAACACATGACGTGGAAGTTGTCCAAATTTATTTATTTTATTTATTTTACATTTGTTGACCGGGCTAGTCTAACTGGATATATGTCCATTTTCAGTAGAGGCCCAGGGAGATGGTTGACATAATGGTAAATATACCCCCTACCTTGTTTTAGGACAGAACAGCCATGCTGCCTTTGACCCTGTTAATGATACCTTTTGGCTAACATACTTACCTTAAACACATACCTCAATTTGCTGTGGGATGGGTTCCCTCAATCAGGCTGTGACTCTACCCCAAGGCTGCCACCGGTCACACCATTACTCGTAAGTGTTGCTGTGCTCCACATTCTGCAGCCTGTCTGACTATGCTTATTGCCTGGAGCAGCAGCAGCAGTTCAGTCTGTAGCACACACATCTGTATGTAATAAGTATCTACTACAAACATTCTTTCTGTGCTGACATAGTATCTTTACCCCAGTAGTTTCCACCTCAATATATGACAAAGGATATGGATTATACATGGAGGCCTTATATCCTCTTGAATAGTTGCATGGGATGATTGCCTGATTTTACTGCAAATCATCAGTGTATGCTGCAATTAGCCTTCCTGAACCATAGACTGGCTCAGAAGCAATCACCTGCTACTGAGAAGCATCTTAAAATGGGAAACTCCTAGCTAGGGGACTCGCTGTGTATGAGAGTTACTTTATATGGTGAACTCATTGGCACAACACTTATATGGCTGTATCTTTCAACAGAGGGGTATTGTACTTCACCCGGTATGTAACCATTTTGTTTCCAACATGATGCATATTTTGGAATGGGTCTATATCACTTCAGTGAAAATTCAGTTCAGCAAACAGTATTTTTGGTTCACTTACATTGAACATGCCATTTGTCAAACTGTTTATACTGACATTGCAGTACAGTAAGGATCAGGAAATTTGCCCTTTCCCCACTGTAGTACGATCTCAGAGTTGGTATGTATAATTAGTGGGAGGTACAGCCCCCCCCCCCACAAAAGCAGATTTTGATGAACTGTCACTTCACTGAAGTGATACACCCCTATTTGAAAATATTTAGAGGGAATGGGGATTATATCAGTAAGCTTTTCTTAGAACTGTACAGATAACATGCCATTGATGTGCAGCTGTGTAACACCTACATAGGATGTAGACTACAGCAAGGGTACAATGCTGTCGGTTAACTAGGGACACAGGCCTCCTGGATACTTCCTTTGCTAGCAGTTGTAATACTACACAGGTCTTTGTTTGGAATTGTATTTTATACCTAGGTTATGGGGGGTGATTTCCTAGTATGGGCCACAATACAAGAGGACACCTGTGGTGGGTGTGTGATCATGAGTGAATATCTGTCATGGCACAGACAGGAGTAGGTCACTATTGCTACTATCCTAGTTGGCTCCACACCCTTTGTATAGTTGGCACACTGTTGCATATGAGATGTGTAATCAAGCAGGAAATACTCATAGCCTTCCTTTATTGCTATATCTGTCCATACTGTACACCCATGTATGTAATCCTGACATGTGTTCTCTTTTTTTGTATTTTGGGTGATATCATGCACACCAGATGCTACTCACCTTTTACTGAGGCTGAAAATGACCTCATAATTGAAGCATTAAGACAACACTACCAAATCCTGTTGTCCAGAGGGAGGGCAAATAAGCAAGAGCGACAAGCCTTGTGGGATGAACTGGTTCATATCAGAAATGCTGCGGGTCACCAGAATCACACATATGAGCAGGTACAACACCATGCCACAGACATGATCCACTCGTCATGCAGATGGGCAGCAGATGTGGCCAGGGTACGAAAGGTCACTGGTTGTAATCCTGCAGAGAAACAACCTCTGACAGCAACTGAAAAATTCATGGAGAACCTTGCAACACAGGACAGCTCCCAGGCATCCATCACACAATATGTTGTGGATGTGGATGCCACCATTTCCACACAAGAGGAGCATCCAGGTATGCTTATTTGGATCAGCATTGGAATACTGTAGCACTTTCTGGGTTAGGCTGTATATAGTTTTATGTGGGTATCGTTTGCTTTATGGGGTGGGGTAAGGAGGTTAGCTACAGTTTTAAGCTTGTGCAGAGATTGCGACAGACATACTTGTTAATATAACAGCCATGTAAATGGGAGATATTTGGATGTAGTACCAATATTAACATGTGTCGCTGTTTACATTACCTCTCCCTCATACATTTTTCAGGACCATCAGGAATAGGACACGGCTGTGCCCCTGCTGCTGGTAAGCAGAAAACGGTGTTGTCAGAGATCTAGCTTTACTTCAAGGTATTAGCTAAAGAGTCATCCCAGGCCTGCTGGCTGTATTGACTGTATTCATTACTGAAAATGTACAGCTATGTTCTGACTGAACACACTTTAGGGTCATACCTATGACTTGTAGGGGTGACCACAGTGATTGATTTCACAGTACTGTCAGGAAATTTCAGATGGGCAAAACAGTAAACTGTGCAGAGTTCTACAGAATGTCAGCAGTGCACATAATTTATGTTTTTCTCATAAGAGTCTAGATTAAAGATATGTTATTTTCAAATACTTACAGATTTTGGTTAGAAAATAATGTCCTCATGTCCTACTATATCAGATTGTGGGTTATACAAGACTGTAATAGTGACAGCAGTGTATACAGCTTAACATATATTGCAACAAAGTACTGATAAGCATAGTAGTGCAAGTATTAATGTGATGCTTTTCCCTTTATATCACAGGTGACCTGGGAAGTTTGTCCCCTTTTTACAGCCTTTTGTCAGTGTCTCTTCAGACTCTGATGATGATGATGTTGGCCAAATTGAGGCACAGCTGGGGGCTGCAGGGGCTGAATCTGTCACAGAGGTTTGCATCCCTCATCTGTCCTCATTAGCACCGTACGCAGTCAGTATGCCTATGCACACCCAGGCCCCTGAGGCCACAGATATTGGACAGTCGGATGGTGGGGACATTGAACAGTAAAGTGCTGCTACTGTGTCTGCAGTGTCAACAATGGCTGCAGCAAAACAGTTGTCAAGGTTCCGCACAGGTGGATTTGTAGGGTTGCTCATAGGAGGTCTGCTGTGCCTCCACCACATATTGCAGGTATCTCAACATGTGTCGCTCGACATATGTTTAGGCCCATCTTGGAGGCACAGGCACATTCTGAAAGGAACTCCAGATGAATGCTCAGGGTTATGGATGTAACACAGTCTGACATCCGTGACTGCTTCCGTCACATTTCTGATACACTGGATTGGTTGTCTGATGCAGTGGAAAGACATTGGTCTGAGACAGATTGCACACTATCTGCCTTGGAATGCACATTGTCTGTAATGGAATGTCTGGTTGGAGTTGAGCATAGGACTCATGGACATAGGTCAGCAACTACATCCACTGAGAGTCCACATGGCCATTAATAATCATGCTCCCGTAGTGGCAGTACATCCAGTGCTCCAAAGGGGAGTGTGATGTCCAGACCAAGATGTGGTTCATGGTCCTGAGCATTCCCATGGAATACATGGTACTGGCAGACAGCAGTCACTCTCAGGTAGTAGCCCAGCATCTGACCTTGGACATGGAGGTGCCAGAGCAACTCCTGGCAGAACCAGTTCTCATGTTCAAGGGTGGAGATGATGAACTGTCAGCTCTACCATGCATGGCTCAAAGCTGTCCAACATATAGACTTGTAGGGCTAGCATTGAGCTTCGCTGTGTTTACACAGACACTCACACACCACTGTCATGTTCAGGTCACCTACAGACACACACTCCACATTTACATGGTCCATCTTGCCTGATTTCCTTTCTGACTCATACACATGCTTGCCAACCTATTGGGTCAGTGTAGGCCTCCTGCACCCCCAAACAACACACTGTGCAAGTGATGATAGTTGTGCCATATCCCTGTCATCCTTCTCATCAATGCAGGCAAATGAAGCTATGTGTCTGATGCATTGGGTAACTATCTAAATTAATTTGTATTTGTTTCATCCATTATTATCTTTGACATGCTAGTTGCACTGGTCAGTTACAGATATTTTATGTTGCCATTAGTAATGAGTAAACCACATAATTTTGTGTATGTTACATTGGATGCTGGTGTAATGGCTGTGTAGTCAAACAATGAAAGGTGTCTCATGGAAATGTTTACATTTAACTTTAAGAACTGTGTAGGACACGCCTATGGGTGCAGATCTACAATACATCTATGAACATCAGAGCACAGGATGGAATGGCAGCACAGAAGAAAAATGTCATCAGAAAAAGTAAAACAGTAAAGATACATGGGTCCATAAATGTATATGTGTATAACAGGCTAACAAAAACAAGGGCTTCCTTCAGCCTAGTCATGCATCCTTAAACTATGACAAGGTCTGATACCCTTGATAAGTGTAAGCAGGGTTTTGGGAGCTGAGACATGTACAAGCTGAGGCATGGGAGATGAACCACCTATGGTTTCCCTGTGCCCATTAGAGACATTTGTCCTAAAGCAGTTATCATTGTCTTGTTCCCATCCTATTGTGTAACTTGCACATGATTTGTGGTAGGCTGGAACTCTGCTTCACATGGATGGGAGGGGGGGGCCCTGTTAAATATTAGGTGTAGTCTCTGGGCTACATACCTTTCTTTCCAGTGAACATGGGCATTCTGAGGCAGTGTAGCAACTGCCTCATGTACACAGACAATCCTCTCCTCTTACCTCCCAGCACTCAGACTTATGAGAGATGCCTTTATATATCCAAACTGGAAGACATGCACTATCCAGTCAAGACAGGAATAACTGGTCAAGAGGAGAAGGTCAACACCTGCACCACATCACATGGAACACATAGCCCTCCAGAACACCCACCATCACACGTCTCACATAAAAACACAAACCATATGCCCACCTTTGTGGAGGATCTCAATAGAAATCTACCCAAACAGCAGAGACCTCCAAATCAGAAACGCCAACCTTTAATGTGACCTATAACCTATTCAATTCAATTGAAAAACAAATAAGTCTGTTAGGGCAAAATATATTAAAAAAGAGAAAAGGACAATACGCTGGTTGCATAAGTGTGCACATCCCTTAAACTAATAATTTGTTCTGTGTGCTGACCCTTAAACTAATACTTTGTTGAACCACCTTTTGATTTAATTGCAGCATTCAGTCTTCTTGGGTAGGAGTCTATCATTATGGCACATCTTAACTTGGCAATATTTGCCCACTCTTCCTTGCAAAAGTGCTCCAAATCTGTCAGATTGCGAGGGCATCTCTTGTGCACAGCCCTCTTCAGGTCACCTCACAGATTTTCTAATGGATTTAGGTCTGGGCTCTGGCTAGGCCATTCCAAAACTTTAATTTTCTTCTGGTGAAGCCATTCTTTTGTTGATTTGGATGTATGCTTGGGGTCATTCTCATGTTGAAAGGTGAAATTCCTCTTCATCTTCAGCTTTCTAGCAGACGCCTGAAGGTTTTGGGCCAAAAGTGACTGGTATTTGGAACTGCTTATAATTCCCTCCACCTTGAATAAAGCTCCAGTTGCAGCTGAAGAAAAGCAACCCCAAAGCATGATACTGCCACCACCATGCTTCACCATGGGGATGGTGTTCTTTTGGTAATGCAAAGTGTTGTTTTTGTGTCAAATGTACCTTTTGGAATTGTTTCCAAAACGTTCAGCCATGGTCTCATCAGACTGTAACACATTTTCCCAAATGCTTTTGGGAGACTTGATGTATTGTTTTGCAAATTTTAGCTGGCCCTGGATGTTTTTCTGTGTAAGGAAAGGCTTCCGTCTTGCAACCTTACACCATAGTCTAGACATATGGAGAATATGGGAGATTGTTGTCACATGTAATACACAACCAGTACTTGCCAGAAATTCCTGCAGCTCCTTCGGTGTTGCTATAAGTCTCTTGGCAGCCTCTCTGACCAATTTTTGTCTTGTCTTTTCATCAATTTTGGAGGGACATCCAGTTCTTTGCAACATCACTGTTGTGCCATATCTTCTCCCCTTTTTGATGACACTCTTCACTGTGTTCCATGATGTATCCAGTGTTGTGGAAAATTTTTTGTACCTTTCTCCTGACTGATACCTTTCAACAATGAGATCCCTTTGATGCTTTGTAAGCTCTCTGCGAACCATGGATTTTGCTGTAGCAGGCAACTGAGTAAATGTTAGGAAAATCCTACTAGAACAGCTGAACTTTATTTTGAGTTAATCAGATTCTCTTTAATTGATAGCAGGTGTGTACCCAAGAAGACTGAATGTTGTAATTAAATCAAATGGTGCTTCAACAAAGTATTAGTTTAAAGGCGTGCACACACAACAAAGTATTAGCTTAAGGGTGTGCACACTTATGCAACCAGCATATTGGACATTTTTTACTTTTTATATTTTTCCCCTAAGAGTTTTGTTTGTTTTTCAATTGAATTGTACAGGTTATAGGTCACATTAAAGGTGGGAAAAGTTTTGAAATGATTTATTGTGGCCTCATTTTTTTATATGACAAAAACTGGCCTTTTAACAGGGGTGTATAAACGTTATATATCCACTGCAGCTTACCTACACAGTGAGCCCCTCAACCTAAGCCCCTAAGGCAAAACTTGCCCAATACACTAATCATAGGTGACTCAATAGTGAGGCCCAGTGATGTCCCACTCACTAGGTTGAATAAGGAGAAGGTAACAGTCAGCTGTCTGTCGGGTGCCAGGATCCGACACATAGCACACACACTCAGGTCACTCCACAACAAGTACAATTATGACACTGTCATTGTCCATTTGAGTGTGAATGACCTGAGATGCACCTCCCTGGACAACATGAAAAGAGACATGGAGGAGCTCTCGGATTATGTGGTCCAGTCAGATATGACCCTTGGCCTGAGCAGCATCCTACAGTCGCCTAGAATAATACCGCAGTACAAGCAGAAAATTATTGACTTTAACAATTGGCTAAGTTTCTGGTGTCATTCTAAGGAGATCCAGTATCTGTATGCTTGGGATGACATGATTGACAGACCTCGATGCTTTGCCAAAGATGACCTGCATCTGTCACCCATAGGTTTCCAGATACTGGCTAAGGCTCTTGCCACCCCTATAGTGCTTTTTTTATGCAGTGTTCCAAATACCAAATTACCACTGTAACAGGTATAAATAAATGCAATCTGAGGGTCATGCTGCTCAATGTTAGAAGTCTAAATCTCAAGATGCACTCGCTCGAATCACTCCCCAAAATAGAGAACATCTACATTTGTGCTGTAACAGAGAACTGGTTTAAAGTAGCAGAAAGCACCCCTGCACTACCAGGCTATAACTCATTCCACAACTTTCGGCCACAGAACATAAACCAAAGCTCCAAAGGCGGCGGCGTCTCCATAGTTATAAAGGATATGCACACCTCCAGACTAGTAGCCCAGTATAATGCATCAGAGATACTTCGGGTACAACTAACAGTGGGTAAGCTGGTGGTTCAGGTCCAGCATCCTGGAAACAATTAGGGTCTAACCCAACACTCTCATACTGGGTGCCTTCAACTACCCCCCCATCAACTGGGAAAACTACTCATGCACCAGTACACTTGCCCAGTGCTTCCTGGAATTCATTAATTACAGTGTGCTGGACCAGCTCATTCTTAACCCTACTAGAGGAAGCAACATCCTTGACATGGTTATTACTAACATGGGCAACCATTGCTCAACACCAATAGTCAATTCCTCCCTGGAAAGATCCGACCACAAACGAATTACCATGGAAATCCACATCTCACCCACACCACCAGCACAGGTAACCACCATGAAAAACTTCTCCAAAGCTAACTTTGGGCTCCCAAAAACAGAGGTGGCTAACTTCATGGCATCCATGCAAATGGAAAACAGGTGCATGACTGATGAATCATACACCAATGCACTGTATGAACATGTACATAAATGCACAGAGCTAGCCATACCCAACAGAACCAAGATGCTCTCCTCCAAAAAAAGGAAGCCACTCTGATGGTCCCCTGCCATTAAACTCTACAACAGAAGGAAGAAGCTGTTGCAAAAAAAGGTGAAGTCCCAAGACTGGAAAAACTCCCTTATTAGCCTCAACAAAAAGTTGAGATCCCTCATCAAAACCTCTAAAACTAGCTATGAAGGTAGAATTGTGGCAGACACTAAAAACAACCATAAAGCCTTCTACAGTTATATCAAGAATCTCCATGACAATACCCACATTTGCTCTGAGTCACTGCACAATGGTACCTCCTATACTGAGCCAACAGATATTGCCAACATACTGGCCAACGGATTCAGTGCCAACTTTACCCCCCCCAAAGGACCAATCACAATACCGGAAGAATGCCAGGCAGCCAGCATTACTGCAGCACAGGTTAAAACTGCATTGTCCAAGGCCACTAATACAGCTTCCGTGGGACACAACAATATCCCTGGCTGTGTTCTACATAAACTACAAAGTGAACTGGCACAACTCCTATGTGCCCTGTTCAATCACTGCCTCACCTCAGGGTTTGTCCCTACAGAATGGCGCACTGCTACAATCATCCCTTTCTATAAAGGGGGAGTGACTACAGACCCTGGGAATTATCGCCCTATTAGCCTGATAAGTCTGATATGTAAGGCTATGGAGTGCATCATCATGGACCTAATTAACAAGGATATATGGAATCTCTAAACTCTGGATCCCATTCAATTTGGTTTTGTGGAGGGTAGAGTATATCTGCTCAGCTTGGTTAACTTCTTTGAGTCAATCACCAGACCTGTGGATGAGGGCAAGGCAGTTCATATAGCCTACCTCAATCTGACCAAGGACTTTGATACCATTCCCCACTCAGCAATTACTGATAGACTCACCAAACTAGGCATCAATCCCTATATCACTAGGTGGGTTGCAAATTGGCTCACAGATAGAACCCACAGTGTGAAAGTAGCAGACTCCAAGTCAGACTGCTGACTAGTCATGAGTGGACTCCCACAGGGATCAGTCCTGGGTCCTCTCCTATTTGGCATCTACTTCTCAGTTGTCCAGGACAGCATGGAGGAACTCTGGCTGGCCAAGTTTGCTGATTATTGCAAGCTGGCAGCCATTATTAACTCCCCAAGTGATGTAGACATCCTATAGGAAGGCCTCTCTGAGACCAACAACTGGTGTCAAAACCATGGCCTTAAGCTTAACGCCAAAAATGCGTCATCATTCCCTTTGGGAAAAACTCAGTTCCCACTATTTACCCCATTGATGGTAGCCCACTGAACACTGAAGGTGTTATAAAAGATCTGCGGTCACAGGTTGACAGCAACCTCTCGTTCGATCACCACATTGCCACTGTGGTCAGACAGTCCTTGTATGTGGCACATCTCATTACCAAGGGTTTTACATCCAGGAAGAAAGAGGTCATCATCTTTCTTCTCTTCCCTCATTAGACTAATCATTGAGTATAATGCCCATTTGGTGCATACCTCACTAAACACCTGCAACAGCTGGAAAGGCTACAAAAGTACCTCATGAAGAGGATCCTAGGCCTTAAACACATGCTCTACAAAGACAGACTAAAAAAAACTCCAGCTTTTCTCTGTCTCATATCATCTATCAATAGGCTATCTCAGCTTGACTTACAAAGCCATTTCTGATCCAGCCCTGTTAGAAATTTTACACCTAAAGAAATCTCTGTCCCTCCACACTACATGCTCCAGGGACCTCCACCTCATTACCACAATCAACAGAAGATGCTGGAGGGACAGGTTCTTAACACAGAGACTGCCCATGCTCTGGAATAGATTTCCCATACATGTCAAGCAGAGCACCACACTGGCCCTTTTCAAGAGAAATCTTGATGAGTGGATGGGAAATAGAAAGTTCACCCCAGGGATCACTCCAGTGGCTCTACTTGATAGATGCACCGGGAACTAATGGTGGCATGATGCCAGGGCACTTCTGTGGGCTATGCTTGTAAAGGCTCCAGGGTCGTTGGGCTAGTACACACCTATGAGCCTATGAACCTATGTCCTATTTATACCACAGTCAAGGTGTAGGTGTGTAGAACAGGTAATTCTCATGCTACTCCTTTCTTGGATATGCAGGAGGTACACAGTGGGGTCTGACACCTCCCTGCATGGTAGGTATACACCTCCCCTACAAAGCATGTAGGAGACAGAATTCACAGTTACAGCCCTGACCCAGTCTGCATAGGACATGTTATGTACACTGTGTATTGGTTGACTGTGGAACCTCTTTGGATGTTACAGTTGTCGGATGTGTCTGGTTAGTTAGATACCAAAGATGGCATTGTACTCAGTTATAGCTGTGATGAATGCCAATGCAGTGTGAGAATGACTTTCTTAGTTTTACATGCCATACCTTTATTTATAGGTTGTGCAACATAGAATGAATCCCCAACTATTACTAACCCATGACAGTCAGAGACTAGATCACTATCTATGAGCCCATAAGTCTCTGACTACTGGGTCAACTGTTGGAGGTGAGTGGTCAATACGATAGTTACCACGGGTGGATGACTTCCCAAGGGATAGTATTGTGCATTCCTTGGCATTTAGTGTTAGTCCATGGCTCTGACACCAACTGAATGTCTGTGTCAGCCCATCCTGGATTACTGATGAGTCAGTGTGGGATTCAATGGAAGCTCCTAATTTGCAATCATCTGCCTCAATCAGAGGCAAATGACAATGGCTGTAGAGGTAGACTCCCCATTGCTATTGTCTTGGATAATGTCTGTCAGCCACTTGGCTATCCAATGGCTGACATACATGTTTGTAATTAACATCTACAGTTTCTCAACAATGTCTGGTGGCCTAATAGTGACAAATGCCTTGTCAGGCCATGGTAGGTGGAGTGAATCATTTTTCCCTCATCCATTGCTTTGTATACAACTCAGTGAGGTCCACCAGGTAATGTTAGCATAATCCACCCTTGATAAAATCAAACTGGGTTTGGTCCAGTGTCTGTAGGTGTACTGCATCTTTATTGATCATTTCCATGATTATTCTTTTCATGGCTTTAAATATCAGACTACTGAGACTTCTGGGGACAGCACTTATCACTGCATGCTGGTTGCACTGTGTGTAACTCGGTATTGTAGTAGATTTGATCATGGTTTACAAGAAAATTGTCACTCAAGGTGTCTGATTTTGTATTGAGTGTAGTTAAACACTGGAAGAGAAACTAATATGTACACACCCTGTAAGGGTAAGGGTGGAATATTTACACAGTTATTTTGCAGTTAGACACTAATCCAACAGTAAATACTGAAAACAAACAATTACCTTGTGAGGCATGCTGAAAAGGGGGGAGTGCCCTGAATTGCTGGTACCTGGCTACTACTACTGCTGGTCCCACCAAAGCCACACTTTGCTGGAATACAAATCTTCTATTCTTTTACTCTCACTAGAAGCCAAATGTTACCACCAAGCTCAATATGAGAAGCAGGCCACAACCTGTTTGTTGATCCACACAGTTGTCCTACATAATGCAAGGATCTTTAGGCTTGACATACCCTTTTCCAGGTAGATGCCCTGATTAGAAACAGGAGCAATCATTTGACTTTTGCATGTACTATGCCTTGTGCTCTGAGCCTCGTATGATTTGACTAGAGTACTGACCTCATGGTGATTAGGAGCACAGCTGCTGCATCACAATGCAATGTTTGATATCCAAGGTTGTTCTACCAAGCTCCACAGCAGCAGTGGTCCATGTTAGTTGAAATTTTCACAGGAATTCATGCAGCCCACCCTTCAACAGCTTAATGGTGGACATCTGTGTGACATGTATGTGAGGTCTACTGCAGAGGAGTGGCCACCTTTGGCCAATGTGTTTCTAACTCCCACATGTACTAGGTATGTCATACTGTACATTTAAATTACCAAACATGACTTTGTGTTCCCATATCATTTCACACATTTGCTGTCTGGTTACTTAACAGGCAATGTAGACTTGCAAGAACAAAGTAATGGCTGCAAAGGTGAACAAGTTTTCTGTGCATGAATGGAGATCCACATCTTTACTGCAAAGAGTGCCTACAGACTGTGTGTTTGAGGCTATCAACTACAAGGGTGTAGCAGCATGACCCTAATTTTGCTGGAGTTGTACATTGTCACATTTGTAGGTTTGCTATTGTGACCCTGCCTAATAACATTATCATGGTTAATGCAAGTGCCACATGCCTGGCAAAGCATTGTACTCGACCTACCATGTTATGTCACATTGTCAAGTACTGTTTTACCTTAGGATGACAACATAAAGTTGATAACATGTTAAATGTAAGCATCTGACAGGCCACTGTCTAACCATGGCCTATTGTGGACATATACACAAGCAGGAATCTATTGCTAATGGGATAATCACTGACTACTGATGAGATGTGGAAAGCATTTCCAACCTTCTACTCCTACTTCACACAAACACAAAATGTGAGACGTGATTATATTAAAAATTTTGCATCCATGTTCTCTCACACACCAGGTTACCAACATACACACCTCATATCATACCCCACCAAAACCCACATCACACATACCTACATGTGCAGAGGTCCTTTCCAGACACATAAGTAAACACCAACACCTCAGAAACCCAAATGCAAGCTCACTACACATAATCATACCTCTGCAGAACACAGAACACATAATAGCTCACACACCGCTGTCTCACTGGTCCAATACCTAAGGCAAAACACAAAATCAAACATTACTCAAAAATGATTACATCATGAGACACATTTATGTGCTTCACATCAAGCTTCATAAGGGAAAGGTCACAGTCAGCATTCTGCGAGGTGTCAGGATATGCCACATCACACATGCAATCAAGTCTGTCAATATCAGATGCTGTTATGTCTGCATCATAGTTCATGTTGGTGTGTACAACTCAAGACATACCCTCTTTGGCTCAATACAAATGGAAAACGATTGACTTCAATAATTGCCACAGTGTGTGGTGTCATTGCAAAGGGATCCACTATCTGTCAGCCTGGGATGACCTGCTCAACAGACCTCAGTGCTTTGCCAGAGATGGTCTTCATCTGTCACCTCTGGGATTTTGGCTACTGGCCAAGGTTGTCGCTGCCCCCATAGTGCACCTTTTAGGCAGTTTCTCAAGGGAAAATTTTCCAGTGAGAAAACACCATCTAAAAACAACATTACAGTTATGCTCCTAAATGCTAGGAATGTTACCACTAAACTCCACTCACTGGAAGCTGTCCCCATCTTGGAAGATGCAGACATGTGTGTAGTCACAGACACCTGGGTCAAGGCTCTGGAGAGTACCAAAGTCATACCAGACTAAACCTCCTTTCACACGTTCAGATCTCAAACTTAAAGCATGCAAAGTAATGAAGACAGCATACACATATTCATTCAGGATAGATACACATCCAGATTGGTTAGACAGTATGATTCCCTGGAAAAACTGCAGGTGCTATTGACTGCTTGCAGGACACATAATGAATCCATTGTCAGCTACAGGAGCAATTTCATGAATCAGGACACCCACTGTGCTTATATGGATCTATTGAGTCTATCAGGATACATCAAAACAAGATGGTTTTGGTTAGCTTTAACTACCCACTAACTGGGTAGATTAGCCCTGCTCAAACTCACTTGTCCAAAGGTTAGTCGACTTCCTTAACTACAATTTCCTGGACCAGTGGGTTACATCCACACAAGCTGAGCCAACATACTGGATCGGCCGCTTACCAATATGGGTGAACACTGTAGAACCTCCACTGTGAGGTCCTCCCTGGTGAGTACTGACCAGAAATTGTTCTCATTCAAAGTGAATATCACACCTGACACACCCCCTGCTTGCAGCAGATAAAGTAATAAAGTTCAAGAAATCAGATTATAACCTGCTATGAAATGGTATAAATGGCTTGACTGTACCACCCCCCCTCAGATTGAACAGACAACTATGCCAAGGTCTACAGTAATGCTTTATACAAGCAACTGTACAACTACATTGACTCATCTGTACCAGACAGGAGCAAAGCAACCTCCTCACAGCACACCAAACCTGCCTGGTGGACAACTGCTATTAGTAGGCTTTATAATAATAGGTAGACATTGGTGATTCACTTTAGGCAGGGGGAACCCCCCCTAAAATGAAAGCACTCCCTCCTTAGCTTGAACAAGAAAATAAGTGTTGTTGTGAAGTCCTGCAAAACAAAGTATAGGACAAAATTAGCCTCCTCCACAGGACAACCACAAGGCATTGTATAGTTGCATGTATAATGTAAAAGAAAAGGCCCACATTGTTGCCAAACTAATACTTAATGATATTACATATAACAAGCCTGTAGACATACAGCTAACCAGTTGGACAACTGCACTCCCCTGTCCATTACATCCCTACACCCTGTCCCATGCAGTTAGTAGGTAGTAAATGACTTCTCTAAGGTGACAAACATAGCATCTATTGCACCTGCTAAAATGCCAGGCTGTGTCCTACCTAGTATCCAACATGGATTACTAACACCACTGGAATCTCTTTGCAATCATAGTGTAACCACTGGCTGCATCCTAGCTGATTGGAAAATGGCCACTGTTCTCCCCTTGCACAGAGGTGGTCTATTCATTGACTACAAAAACTATAAACCTATTAACCTGGCCAGCCATATCTGTAAGGCCATGGGGCAAATAATCATGGACCTTATCAACAAAGATATAAGTAATCTAAAAACACTTGACCCTATGCTGTTTGGATCTGTGAAAGCAAAATCATGCCTGTTAAACCTGGTGGACATCTACAAGGCAGTCACCAATGACCTGGATGAGGGGTTATCTGTGCATGCAACCACCTGTACTTAGCCAAGCCATTTGACACTATCCCCCACACAGGCATCATTTACAAACCCACCCAGCTAGCTATTAACAGTAATATCATTAGAGGGGTTACTAATTGGCTCACTGATAGGACACATATAGTCAGAATAGGGGTATCCACCTTCAATCAAAGATCTGTAACCAGTGATGTCCCACAAGGTTCAGTGCTGTGTCCTCTAATGTTTGGAATCCATTTATCCAATGTACAGACACAAAGTGATTGTCTGTGGCTGTGAAGGTTTGCTGATAGCTGCAAACTGGGAGTGATCATATACTTTCCAAATTATTTCAACATCCTACAAAAGGGTCATACATGATCAAATGATTGTTGCCAGAATCATAGTCTTAAACTCCATTCAGATATATGTTGTATCATTTATTTCAGTACCAGGAATGCTGCTGCTAAGTAGTATATCAATAGCAGTACCATAAGTGCATACTTAGGGGTGAGAGACCTGGGCACACAGATCTGGGCACAGAGGTTTACACCTACCTTACCTTAGATCACCATGTGGAAAGAAGGGCTTTATATCTTGCTCATATTATACCAGAGGGCACTGTCATCTGAATATGAAGTTGTTAGAATCTCCGTGTGCTCTTCCCTCATCAGGCCAATATTTGAGTGCAATGGCCATTTTGTTATGTACATTTCCAAGCACCAGTGGCAATTGCAGAGTCAAAAAAGTTTCCTTACAAGGGAAAGTCAAGTCTTCAGCATCTGTCCTATGGGGATCATCTGAATCACTGTCACTTTAGTCTGTGTCATACAGACTACTAAGACGTGATCTCTGTCTTGCATATGAGGAAATCTGTGACCCTGCTTTATTGGAAATGCTGCATTTCTGTAAGTCAAATGGTACATGGATTACTCGCTGTAAGGACCTTAACCTGGTATGTGAAATCAGTAAAATATGCTGGAGGGAGAGATATGTCTACCAGAGTCTAACAAACCTTTTCAACAGACTCCCACTTAATGTCAAAGAGAGCACCTCATTGGACTTCTACAGAAGCAGTCTGTACATTTGGATGGGTGACCATAATTTCACCACAGGGGTTCTGCCTGTATCCCTCTTGGACAGGGGCAATAGGTGCTGATTGAGTAACTAAGGGTAAAAACTTGACTAGGATTGTAAGGGCCATAGGGCCATTAGCCTAGTAAATTCCAATGATCATATGATCCCATAGGCTAATGTAAAATGTTCTGACTAACATCCACACACACAGACTTGGCTACAGTGAGAATAGTACCACTACTAATTAATGTTTACAGAACACTGCACAATACACACACACCAAGTTGGCTACAATGAGATTAGAAGCACTACCTATCTAGTCTTACAAATTATAGATCACAGTACTTAACACACATGCCTTGACACAAGTCTGATATTATCATCTCTTTAAGTACACTTATGCTAGATGATGACATCAGCAGCATTTGTAGAGGACAAGAATTTGGAGGCCGGTGTCACCTGCTATGCCCAAAATACTGCAAAATCCTGCCTCTTTCTAAGTTGGCTTACATCTGATATTACGATGGCTGTTGGTAGTCTTATGATAGATGACATCAGCAGGCCTTGTGGAAGACTAGAGTTTGTAAGACTAACTCAACTGCAAGGGCCAAAAAGTGCATATCCATTGCAGTTTGGAAGTCAGTGGGAGATTCCCACTTGTTTTGCAGGGAGACAGACATACACACACTAGCATACCAAGTGGGTGAGAGTAAGATTAGAATCCCTACCTATCACACACTAACATATGAAGTGGGCTAGAGTAAGATTAGTATCCCTACCTATCTAGTCTTAGATGCTACAGATGACAGTGCTTAACACACGTGCCATGGCTTAAGTCTAACATTAAGATGGCTGCTGCTAGTCATATGGTTCATGACATCAGAAGGCTTTGTGGAAGATAGGAGTTTGTAGGCATGCACCAACTGCAAGGCCCAGAAAGGGCATATCCATTCCAGTTTGGAAGTTAGTAGGAGATTTACACCTTTTTTTAAAGGGAGATGCACATGCACACTCAAACACACCTAGTGGTCTGGAGTGAGATTAGAACCCCCACCTATCTAGTCTTACACACTATAAAACACAGTACTTAACGCATGTGCTATGGCTCAAGTCCAATTTGTAAATGACTGCAGGTGAACTACTTGTAGAGGACATAAACAAGGCCTGTACTGAACAGAGTGCATGGCCTGCAGAGGGACATTGCTTCTTACTGTCATCTGCATTCAGTAGCCTAGGAGTCAGCTAACTCTTTTTTTATCCTAGCTATTAGGCAACAATAGCCATTTTGGCCTCATGTCTCTGTTTATGTTAGGATGGGCAAGCCTGTGACCAAAAACAATTATCCCTGTCAATGCATGAATATACAACATTATGCATTACACAACTTGCTCTCTTGTTGGTATATGCGTGGTAACATCCAGCAGGCACAGGAGGCTGTAATAAGTGCATTATCTACTGCTAAGCCATTATTTTTGGTCCTTTGACCAACATTATACATGTGACACAGTGCAGCTTTACTCACCATTATCTGGGTATGTCAGGCAATAGAGACATACACACACATATATACATATATATTTATGTATATAACAGTGACATATATATATAAATATATATATATATATATATATATATATATATATATATATGTGTGTGTGTGTGTGTGTGTGTGTGTGTGTCTATATATATATATATATATATATATATATATATATATATATATATATATATACATACATATATATTCTATATATATTCTATATATATATATATATATATATATATATATATATATATGTATACAGATATGTGTGTGTATCTGTCTGATATATATATATATATATATATATATATATATATATATATATATATATATGTGTGTGTTACCTAGATATATGTGGTGGGACAGATGTATGTGTGCATGTATCTCTCTCTCTCTACACACACACACACACACACACACACACACACACACACACACACACACACACACACACACACACACACACACACACACACACACACACACACACACACATATATTTTTATTATATGTATATATATATATATATATATATATATATATATATATAGAGAGAGAGAGAGAAGAGAGAGATATATATATATATATATATATATATATATATATATATATATATATATATATATATATATATATATATATATGTGTTTACCATCAGAAGGTCGAACCTGACTTCATCGAATGATGGGATCATCGACAAACTTCTGTGAAACCGACAATGTCAAATTCTGACATTGTCGAACTATAACTCGCTGTAAACCTCGGAATGGCCTTTAACATGGGTCGAGATGGGGGGCGAGATTCGTTCTTCAACAATGTCGCCATTTGGCCTCCTAACCTTGACTAAAGTGGATTTGACTGAATCCACTTCCACCTTCTGTTTACCACTATATATATATATATATATATATATATATATATATATATATATATATATACATATATATATATATATATCGTTTAAAAGTCATTGTTTGAGGAGCAGCAGATTTGCACTCAGCTTCACTAAGTGTATGAGCATGCTCAGCGGGAGTTTTGTCTAGTTATAAGCAGACTACAACCTACTTCTAGCTGTAGTCCTGTCCGGGATTTTGTGTATTACAGAATATGACATCTGTCCCTGTTTCTGCACTGCTGCACTTCACTCACATTGACTAAGATTTTCTAAAGTTGTGTTATGCAAGTAATATGTGAAAGAGGTTAAAACAGTACAGCACACACACAGACTGACAGTCTGTAGAACATAAATTATTACTACCTCACATCCAAAAAAAGTTGATACTTCTAGATTAGAACCATGAAGACCTTCACAGAAGGGGATTGTCTTAGTTCTTTAAAAAACAGAAGTTACTTAATAGACAAAGGGTCATTCATCACACAATCACCTGCATAAATATGTCCATTACCTAAGACATACAATGTAAAATCACTTTCTATATTGCTGTCCTGAGACTGAGTGAAATGCTCATATACCATTGATGAGTTACTGTTAACATCAGTTACAAGGGAACACTGCAGTGTTGGGGGTGAGGAAACAACACCACATGTTCTGCTGGGATACATGATAGTCTGACTATCATTTAATCCCACTGTCTAAGATCTCCCTTCAATGATGTACCAATAATCTGTTGTAGTAAGACTGCATTAATATTCCCGCATGAGGCCTACTGAATAGAAATGAAAAAATGTTAGTGGAATGGGTATCTGTAGTCCCATGTGGGTGTCATTTCTGTCCTACCAGCTCACTACAGTTACTTGCATAATGTGCCTGGTCCATACATACAATGACATATCAAAATAATCCTCTAGACTAGTGTGTAGGTTGCAGATTTACCCTGCAAATGCAGCAGTTGACACAATTGTAGTTCAGGGCTGACTCTGTCTGATGCAAGCACTACACAGCCAGTACATGCATAGGTACCTGATGTGTGAGTTGCCTGGCAGCATTTTTAATTTATGTATGTGAGTAGGAGTAAAGTGTCAGCCCCTAGGTCCCTAAGTTATCCATGAATATGCTATGTGTTGTCTCTTAGCCAAAACCAGCGCATACTGAGCATGCCTACATCTGCCTACAAGGACATCAGCAGGGGGTTCCTCCTCTTAGTCCTCCTGTGACTGTGGTTGTTTTGACATAGGCACTGGTGGGGAACTGTATATCCCTTCTCTTTGCTGATCCTGCTGCAGCTTTTTATGCAGGATCAGATTGTGTGGTATAATACATTCTGTGAATATCTGTGAACATGCAGGGCTCCACCAGATATATCAAGGCACCAGAACCATGACTTCAGAAACCTAAGCACATGTTTTATGATGTTCCTAGTTTGTGTGTGCACCTCATTATAGCATTCTTCCATGGGTGTGTGTGCATTTCTGATGCGTGCCATCATCCGAAGTTCCAGGGCATAGCCAGCATCTCCCAGTAAGTGGCCCTGTGGGATGCCCCCCCCCCCAGCAAACATTTGATATAGCTGTGATGTGTGCCAGATATGGGAGTCATGATAACTGGCAGGGTTTCCAGCACACATTCAGGATAATCCCCTGGGCATTGCACATAACATGGCAGTTGATGGAGTGGTATCCCTTGTGATTAACATAGATTGTGCCTTGCTCACCAGGTGGTACCTTGATGTGATTATGTGTGCAATCTATGGCACCACTGGGTACAGGTTAGTGTGCTACACTGTAGAAGTGCTGTATATTGATAGCCCTCGCCTCAGAGGTAAGGGAAATAGATATGTGCTCTCTGGCTTGTGGAAGCATACCATCCAGGAATTGGTGGAGGACCCCGGATGCAGGTGCCTGTATCACCCCCATCATGTCCCCAGTTGGTCTTTGAAAAGTACCTGTAACTAGTATCCCAAGGGCTACACATACCTTTGTTTCCACTTTGATGGGCTCCCCTCTGTTAGCTCTGTCTCTGCATTGCGGGCGGTAGACCTCAGTGAGTTCTTGTAATATGTCCCGGCCCATCCTGTAGCACTTTACAATCTCCAGCTCAGGTAGCTCATGGAAGGTTACCCTAGGCCTGAACACTCTTCTCCTTCTTGGCCTAGACATATTGTCAGCAGCACCAGCAGCACTGACTTCAGCATCTAGCAAATACAGATGTAGCAGAATGGCAGCACCCCCTAGCATTATCCCAGTAAAAATTCCCAAGTCTCTACTCCAATGGTCCAGAGTATTGAGGGAAAATCAGAATGCAGAGCGTATGCATACTTTCTACAGTTCTGCTTTAGATCCACCATGCGCAATTGGCTAAGTATGATGCAGTTCACCTGCCCAGGATATAATTGACATAATTTAAAGGCCCTACTTTAGTACACAACATGGCATTATGTGCCACTGCACTCAGCATAGCTTACATAACAGTCATAAAATATTTATTTAAGATATCTGGTTTTAATTGATTGCTGCCTACATCATCACTGTCACGTGGATTGTCTGCTCACATGGACACACTAAGCTATGCTCCGCACTGCACAAACACGCACACTGGGAACATAAAATCCTAAGAATAATAAGACACACAGTCCCCTGATGTCATCCACATCCTCTGGAAATAGCATCGACAAGTAGGAGCCTACAAGTAGTGGATATGCAGACTTAGTTGCTCCTTTTAGCAATTCAGGAAATCCACCTCATTTGCATACATATCCATGTTGACAGCCTAGAAACTGCACGGTTCATAGCTATGAGAGCTGGGTAACAGCACATATGAATTGTACGGACCTGACACAAGGTCCTACAGTACATTTGTGAAAAACATACGAGAAATGTTATTTTTATTTCTGTTAAGCATGTTTGAGCACTGAGGCGAATAGCGCAAACATGGTGAAATTAATAAAAAAAAATGTTATACATTTTACATATTCCTTTCCTTTTTCCAGACAAACACAATGTACCTTTTGCACATATATGTATGTGCTCTAACATTTTCCGGGGAGTTATGTCCATATCTGTGTACTTTTCTAACCCCTTCTGTCCATGTAAAAGTGTACACTATGGACACTGACACTGAGTCTATAAGGATGCCTTTCTTCTTGTTGGATCGCTCCACCTGGGTCATTTGCATAAGATTCAACTGCTTATGAGGTCATTTGCATTCCATGGAACTTTCCCTGTTTGCACATGCTTGTGTGCCGTTAAACAACTCTTACTGAATCTAAAATTGCTCCCACTCATATATGTATCATTCCTCGATGTGTATACCAAAAAAAAGTTGTAAAGGCTTTACTGATTTCTCCCCTATATCTAAATCTATCTATATATCTATCTATATCTATATGTCTATCTCTCTCTCTCTCTCTATATATATATATATATATATATATATATATATATATATATTTATATATATATAGATAGATAGATATATTTATATATATATAGATAGATAGATATATTTTTTTCCTAATACAGTCTGGCTTGCTCTGGATTTGTTTTTGAATTGCTCCAAGAGATGGGCCAGAGCACACCCAGAAAGGAGAGAGTTAGGACTAAATCCCAGGAGGCCAAATCATTGCTTATTTATTTATTTATTTATTTATTTATATATTTATTTATTTTTGTACAGGATAATGTCATGGTGTGAGTTGGAGACAACTGCATCTAATCATGAACCATATGTCTGAATGCATTTATAAGCTACCCATAGTAATATTGCATTTGGGTAGAATACTTTAGATATTGTAGTTGAGAAAAAAATCTGATTTCAGCTATGTGCAATGATATAAAGATATTTTATTTTTAGAAAAATACATTTCCTGGCATCTGTAATAAATAGTAGCCTTATATGGTAATTTGTAAAACTAGCATGAGAGAATGCGGTCAATTATTAGAGTTATAGAAAAAATAGGAAATATGCTAATTAAATGACTGCAAGGCAAGCCAGAATATTGGTGTTTATGACCATGCTATATATGGGTGTTGAGTATAGAGATTCTGAATGGTTATGATCAGATGGAGTCCACAACATTGATTTGAGCCATGATTTGTTAGTTTGCATTTCAGCCTGCTGTAAAATCATACAGCACTTGGAAGTTTGCCAGCAGAAGGAACAAAAGAAAAAGAAAACAAAGCATGGCAGATGTGATGAGGCACTAACATTATTACTGATCAGAGCTAACACCTTCTTGTCTCTACCAAGTAGGGAAGGAATATATCAAAATTCATTCAAAATTGTGACTTGATGGCATTTATAGAGCCTGCAATGCCTTCACATGCTTGCCATGAATTAAAAATATGTCTAAACAGTAGCTCTTTAAAAAAAATCTAAATTCATGTTAACTAATATTGCAAATGAAAGACTGTGATCACATTTTGCTCTTTGCAACCTTTGCCATGATGTGATAATAGCTTGGGAACTTTGTTGGACCCTGCCTTCAATGGACTACTGAGTTTACAGAGAGGAAACCTGATAGTAAAGGAATGAGTGAAAAATAGTAGACAGCAATGTCTATTCACAGAATAGCTGCAGTGAATATAACAAATCATGAGTACAAGGCTACGCAGAGGATAAACAACACATGGGTGATGAGATTATAGTCCGTTGATTGTTTACACTTTACTTCTCTCACGACTAGAAGATGGTTTTGCTTACTGAGCTTTTTGTATATTTCATTGCCTTCTTGAGCATAACATCCAGTCATAATACACCACTATTTTAGTGTGGTAAATGTATACTTATTTCAGCTACTTGTTGCCATGGATTACTATACCTAAAACTCTGTCTCATTTGTCCAGTGCACTTCTCTTGGGTAGCTTAAATTGTCACTTTTGTGAATGGTGCATATGATCAAACAGAAATAATAAAACAAGAATGACAAGTAAAGTTATTATTAAAAAATCAAAACATACTACAAGCTAGGCAGCTGAATTAAAGAAGAGTTAGTAAATGAGTTACAACTGTAGTGATGCTGGCATACTAAAGAGAAAGGAGCAGATCAGATATGCATGGCTAATTTTATTAAATATTCCCCTCATTGATCTAAGAAATTAATTTGTATGAAATGCTCAAGTACATAATGAATTATTTCATACCTGTAGACTCAGTGAATGGACACCACAGTGTAACAACAATGCATGGGTTGCAAGTCAGACAGTCTGAGAGGAATCAAGATCAGGTCAAATGAGGTTGAAGTTAGACAGATAGTCAGGAGGTATATGGGAATTTCTGCTCACTCCAAGAAATACGGACTGCTTACTGCCCCCTAGAACTGCGCAGCAGAGCTGAATGCTGAATAGTATGTAAACATGCCAACGGCGTCCTTCTGTTGCCTACAGTGCTGTTAGTCGCAAAATTAGTTCAGGAAAAAAGGCAAATTCTTTGCCTACAGAAACAAATATTCTCACCCTGCCAACACTTACAGAAAACGTGTTCCTGGCTGCAACCCAGTTCAGTGTTCTGCAGATCTGAAGTAGTCTGCTCAACACTTACAGGGAAGAGAGGGATGAGAAATGGTCTGATGTGAAACAGCTTCCTCATCACTTGAATTAGCTTAATTGTATCTACTTTCTAAATATTTGAAAAAAAAATAACATTGATCCCATTAAATGTCATACATAAATTTAATAAAGGCTTTGCTATTTTATTTGATCGATACGCATGCAGTGGTCTTAGATAGCATGTGCTTGAATACTCTTACTTTTTTCTTCATGTCTGAAGGAGGCCTTCTTTCAAAAACAGTGGTAACTCTCACAGGTTTATTATTTCCAGCAAAGTAAATCATGTTTGATTTAGGAAAGTAGATACTTGTGTTCTAGTGTTGGATTTTGAGTTCACTTTGCATTACGGATCTTTTGGTCACTTTCCAATTGTTATACATTTTAAGAACTTCAGCTGAATAGATCAACTATGATTTTATTTTCTGCATTAAGTGCATATGTATAGGTTTACTGTGCTGTCTTTATTTTATCCATGTGTTCTATTGCTTTGTTACTTGTAAGCTATGTTTAGTACCCAGGCTTTTTTCATTTTCCTGCTGTACCAGTACAATCGCTTTTCTAGCCACACATAGTTGCATCTGACAATGGCCAGCATCAGTAAGTGGATCAGCTGGACCAGGGACATGTCCGCAGAAGGAAAATATTCTAGACATAAGATGGCTCAAGAGTTGATACTGCAAGTCCAGACACTTTCAAAACTCTAACCGCTATTCTTACATAAAGAAAAAAATAAATAAATAAACTGAAGTGTTCACTGTTGCCAAGAAAAGTGCTTCCCCCTATACCCTAGTGTGAATGCATGTGCTTCTTGTACTTCCATTACTTACATGCACTATTGGTAACTTTGTTGTACCTCACAGAAGAGCATGTTCTCTGAGCTACAGTGATTTTAACCTTATATATTCTCCATAATTAAACTTAAATTTGTGATATTCCAAAAAGCACACTTATCCTTTTCAAACTTTCATTGGGAACCCTTGTTAAACACATCGACTTCTGGAAGCTGAATTTACTTACAAACCATATCGTAGGTGTTGTATCACAATCTTGAAAATCATATTTCCAACACCATGATATCCGAAGAACAAAATGCTGAAGACCACAATGCCTAAAAATCTCAAATTCTGAATCTGCCTGCCACTGTTAACCTTGGAATGAGTACTAGGATGAGTCCTTTAGGGATGTGTACCCATGAATGACTGCTAACATGGACCTGAAAGGGGAAGGGGACATCTCTGGGAGATTAATATTGTGATTCGTGTTTTGATATTATGGTCTCAGGTTTGCAGGATTATGGGCTTAAAGATTGTAATAGTAAAACTATACGTAGCTATATATAGATATATATATATATATATATATATATATATATATATATATATATATATATATATGTATATACAGATAAAGTTCAGAAAATCAGAGGAAAACCTTTAAGATACACTTGGATGTTTTGCATTGGCTTTATTAGCCTGTATGCATCCATAATGACTTAAAACTAAAGGTACTTATGTATTATCACAACCAGATTTTTGCGATAATACGGCTTGCTTCCCGGTGTGTGTGACTGTAACCAGAAATGCATGCAGAATCACACAGGGAATGTTATCTGTAAAAAAAAAAACGCTTTGTTGAGGTAGGAATAGTGTAGTACTTGAAAAATGACTGCTTGTTTGAACCTATGCCATTTCCCGACATCATGTCAGTCGTAGTGCTTTTCCAAGTCCTGTTATGTGTGCACGCAACACAGCAGAGCCGCGTCTGCAGCATATATACCCTTCCCCAGAACTAGCAGCCCAAGAGGGGTAAAAAGCAACTTACAGTTCACACACCATCCAAAAAGGGGGAGAAAGGTAACACGTACAGACGTGATTCATTTATTATTAAACACACACATCACAGAAAGCATGACACTCCGGGGGTGTGAAATTTTCATGTGAAAATGTAGAAACACGAAAGACTGTTTCAGAAAAAAGTAAAACCTTACAACCTGCACGTTTGCTACGGGGGACAAAAACACAGAGATAGCCGGTCAAAATCTTTCTGATGACTAAAATACAATCTGAGTACTGGCCATGAACATAAGGATGGTATATTCCCGATTAACTTAGCCTATGACGAGCTTGTAATCAGGAAGGCAGGATCTGCCATGCACTGCATGCAGCAGTATGTAGTTTACTGGCAAAGTGAGGCATGCCAGTCAGGACTCCAAAGTCAGTTAGTCCTCTCCCTGCCTCAAAACCATGTGTGCCACAATTTCACTTACTTACACTCCCTTTTCCAGCTTAATAGACCTGCTGTCTCAGACATGGGACTAAATTCCCAACAGCGAAAATCTGGTTGCGATAATACGTAAGTACCAAACTAAAATGTCATGGGCTTTCAGAATCCCTGTAGCTGGATCAGTGTTATATCCTTAAGGGATCATTTACATATCTGAGATAGATTTTTATTGTTTATATGTTCTGGACGTTGATAGTATTTGGTTATTTTCATGGAGTTTTCTCACACTACATCATTACTTCTTCATTCTCTGTGTATTTCCAGCACTGTTGCATGTATCATATTTGTTATTTATCTCCTTTTGTGGATGATTTTGTTATTCCACATTGCAGACAAGACACACTTTATATATTTGTCAGTTCTTCCTGCCAGAATTTGAGTTCCTAGTGTCACTCAGAACTCAGATCAGTCCATTTTCTCTGTCATCATACAAAGTATTACTGAATGGGCAAAAGCTGAATCATAACTTTGTTCTTTCCAAAAGAGTATTAATGTGCAAAGAGAACCTGATAAAAAGAAGTCTGCAGCTTCACAGAAATATATTAAATCATACCAAAGCTAGTGCAGGCCAGGATGCAAGCATTCCAGAGGGAAAATGGTTCAATAACCATACCTTATGCCTTTAATAGTGTGTGCAGATTTCAAGTTTCAGTAAGTTTTCATTCATGACTGGCTCATATTTTTGATATGATTCACTTCCTCCCCCTCACTCCCATTTTGGAGTCTGTGCCCCTCTCATTCAAGCTACAGTATACAGAGTAACTTCAAAATCACTTGTAGTGTAAGGAGAAAATGTCTTTCCCTCCATCATTTAGGAATCATTATAACTTCAATATGTGACCAAAATGACAGGCGAATAAAAGGTTCCAGCTAACTGTCTTGACCCGATCATAAATATTACATTTATAAATAAAAATACCAAGGGTAAGCTACTTTTCATATGCTTTCAACTTCAACAAACTATTAATTGTGATGATTTCATTTAAACCAGGTGGTACTGAAGTGTTCAAGTAAATTTGCCACCATAGTTCATATTGTTTCGAAAATGATGTTCCACTGGCCACTTCGGGGACTCTGTTCAACCTTTTCAGGAAAGTAAATAAAAAATGATGCTTTACATTATCTTTAATATGATTGTACACAGCATTAGTATTTTTTTCTTTGTGATTTCATAAATATGTTCTTTTATTTTATGCTCTGTTTTGCCTATATAAAATCCATTACATAATTTGCATAATGCTATGTAGACCACTGCATGAGTATTACAGTTAAACTGTGATTTTAAGTGATTTTAAGTTTTTCCCCCCGCTCTTAATCTCTCGCTTGTTTGTATATGCTGGCATTGATTACATGTTCACATTTAGCCATATTTTCTACTATGTCTTTTTATCTTTTGCTATATTATCAAAAATATTCTTAAAACTAACACCCTTCTTGTATAATATCCAGGGGCATGGACTTAATTTAGCATATACATCTCAATCAATTTGAATAAATTGCCAATTTTTAAATAACATATTAGTCATACTCTAACTATCCAGGGAATAAGTAGTAATAAATGCATGGCCAACCTAATCATAATTTTAATTGATCTGATCAAACATGCATCTGGAGCATTTCTCCCCGGGCCTCCACTGAAAACTGGCTTCATTCCAAGTTGGGATTTCCCGGTAAAAAATGTTAATTAAAATAAAATAAAATAAATAAATATTATTATTTTCATAATCACATACTCTCTGCTCATGGTTCATATTGCTATTATACCTCAAATTATCTCCAGTATCTATATCTGATATTTGAGTGTTACTCAACACTGGAAAATAAATACTTAGTTGTCTGTCATTTACTACTTCTGCCATTATAGAGTTTACCATGGCAAATGGATAGCCTCTATTTAAAAACAAACTCCACAACAGATTGCATTCTTTCATCAGGTCAGCCATGCATTTATTATGGGTCTATATTAGAATCTCAAAGGTTTAATGCTTTGAATCACTAAATATCGAACTTTAGTGATCGAAACATTAAACCATCGAAATTCTACTAGACCCTGTAAGAAAAAAAAACAAGTAAAGGGTGTTTAGGCAGGGGGGCAAGCCCCTCTGCACCCCCCACAGCCCCCACTACTTAAATATACCAACTCCGAGATTGCACTTTAACATAGTATGGTGAGGAAAGGGAAGATTTCCCTTTCCTACACTGTAGAACGATCTCAGAGTTGGTATATTTAAGTAGCAGGAGGTGTGGGGGTGCAGAGGGACTTGCCCCCCTGCCTACACTCATTAGTTTTTTTTTTTTTTTTGGTCCTAAGAATATTTTTATAGGTGTTCGATTATTTAATAGCTCGATGCATACAGTTCAATGTTTATGCATTCAAACTATTAAACTTTTGCGATTATAATATAGACCCATTTATTACTACTTATTCCCTGGATAGACACACATGCAAAGTGAAGAGCTATGTTTGGCACAACAGTTTTTTTTGTGAGATAGGTACCTATCTTTTTTTTTTTTGTTTTTAAAGAGAGGAATGTTGGGGAATAGACCTAAGAATTTGAGGGTCAGGTACTCACCACCTTCTCCAGTACTGCAGTATGGTACCACTGCACCACCAGGAAGACACTGGTACCCAATAAGCATGGGCCAGGTAGAGCATGGATTGTGGCAGCAGTACTGCCAGGTTGCATCACAGAGGTGTTGAGCATTGGTGAGGCAGTCCGTGGAGTGATGTCAGGCAAAATACACTGATTGGTCTACCTCCCTGTGCTGAAATGCATTTGTTTTTTTGGCAGAAGTGCGTGACGTTAGAACAGTGTGATTCCAGAAAGCCTCCCACCCCCTAAAAAGAGAGATAAGGGGTAGAGTGAAACAAAAAAGAAAATAAATTATTAGAACCATGAAATTTCACATTCATTCTTTATTGCAATAAATAGCCATTTATTATTATCCTAGCTATACAGCTTTCACACTCACAAAAATGATTGCAAATTTTTACAAGTAATCCTTGGAATATGCACATATTCCATATATGTTTTCAAAGATGCTATAGAGTAAGTTACCAACATTGTATTAAAGCAAATATTGCTGCATTTCAACTGCAAAAATACTATGTTGTTGAATGTGGATTTATAGGTTAGTTGTGGCTATTGAACCCACATAATCTGAGTACACTACTAGACTTGCCTAATACAATCACCAGGAGAAAGAATGCATGCTTGCTGTTGCAGTTAAGATATGCATGCTGAAGTTGCAACTGATCTATGGAATTACAATAATTAATTAAATCATGCTCAGCTGTGCCGCAGGTATACCCCTCCCTCTCTGAGTCTTGTTAATCTCTCATTGTGTGCCTCCCAGTTTGCCACAATTTCCTCTGCAGCTGTAAAATATACAATGAGGGAAGAAGACACAAAAGCATTATGCATACCAGTCTTGGCTATCCATACCATTCTATATCATTTTAAGTTGCTAAATCAGATTACTCTTTAATGTAATATTTGCTATACTTTCCAGTGTATTCAATAAAGATGCAGACAACTCAGTTTTGTGACCATTCTCCACAAAGTCTTTACTGTGACTACTGTGTAATGCAGAGAAAGCAGTGCACCATGTACTATGTATGTCATGTCTATGAGCTCTGTAAGATTTAACAGTATATACCAGAATGTGCTAAACTGAAATCTTTTTCATACTATCAGACACACATTTTATAAACATTGTGTATCTTGCAATGTGTCCAGAGTGACATGGCATATATAGATTAGGAGCAGACATGCCTATCGAGGGTATTTATGGCCCAGGTGGAATCCACTGGTCAATCCAAGAGGATATAATACCTGGCCACAGTGCTTCCCAGAGTCATGGAAAACATAATGTTATTTATTTTTATTTTACTTTACTTGTGTTTGCAAGGTTTGTCTGACTGTGTTTATTCAAAACCCATTTTCACTGGAGGTCGGGAAGAGAAAATCCCCAATACATTACACATATTTTTAAATAGGCATTTAGTAATTGCATGGGCAGACATCAAGTAACATACAGCAACAGTTACACATATATTTCCTAATTAGATTACATTTGTATGAAATAAAGGCAACTAATATAGTATAAAAGGTATTTATGTATTTAGTAGATGTTGAACATTGAGCATTTGAAGAGATGTATTAGATCTTATGATTAGTGCTTGGACATTCAAAGAAATGGAAGTGAAGGAAGGAACTTTGCAATTCAGAAATGTAAATATTGCAGTTAAGAGTTGGAGCATTAAGCTGGTTAAGAAACAATTAAATATGGCTATCGTAAGGTTTATATTAGAAATACAGAGGGGGTTGGCAAGCAGTGTCACAAAGTTACGTGTATGACTCAGAGAAGCTACTAAAAACATTTAGGTATTGACAAAGACTGATGTGGAGCACACGAGTCTGAGTGAAGAGAAAAGGCTTGATGGTAAGGCAAGCAAAAGACTACAGTGGGATTTATCCTGAAAATACACAGGAACAAATATCCATTTATCTGACAGATGAAGTTTTAGCTGTGTTTTAAATGAGGTTACAATCTAAATGGATTTCTGTGGATGTGGTTCCAAAGTTTAGCAACACTATAGAAATATAGAGTGTTACTTACAAAATAAAATGATTTGGTTATGGCGATTAGTATAAAATGTGGGAGAAATGCTGTGTTAAGTGGTTAATGGCTTGGCAGTTTTGTGGCTTAAGTAATCTGCTTATTGTAGGTAGCTGAGAAAGAGTTAGATGATGTGGTACTTACCATTTTAATTATCTGGGTGCTAGGTAGTCCAGTGTTTTAATGTTATAGTTTACTGCAAATTTGTATATTTTTTTACAAAATTACTGAAGTTTAGGCAGTTGTGAAACTTGAAGGTTATGAGACTGGCACAGCAAACAGGAGAGATGACAATAGGAAATGAGATGCTATACATCTGCTGGTAGGTTTTTACTCTGTATAATGAAGTTAATCCGCTGTGGTGCAGTGGTAGCATTGTTGCCTTACAGCAAGAGGTTCTCCCGTTCGATTCTCGGCTGGAGTGCGAGGAGTGCCTTCTGTGTGGAGTCTGCATGTCCTCCCCGTGGTTGGGTGGGCATTCAAAAGACATGCGTAAATGGGCGTGCCTTCATTGAAGGTTGAACATTGAGCTGGCACCTCGGTGTTCGTGAAAATCTACTGCCAATCATTAGTGGACTGGAGTTCCGCTGTGGCGACCCCTAACCTGGAAAAGCCGAAAGGCAAACAACATAATGAAGTTAGTTTTTAATAATTTTTTAACAATGTCTGATAAATAGTGACAGAATTTCAACAGATCATCTGTGATGACATCCACTGAATCTGTGTGGTTTACTTGTTCTGAAATGGTGTTACTGGCAGAGACAATAGTGCATACTGTTGTTTTGGTAGAAACATGCTTGAGGTAAAGAGCAGTAATGTAGCTTTTTTGTAGGGTTTAGAAGTTGTCATGAATTATTTAGCCATGATTCAATCAATAAGAATACATTTTGTGCATGGTTTTGGAGTTTGGGGATAGCTTTGGCACAGGAGATCAGAATCAAGTAATCAGAGTATTGCACTAATATAACATTTTTGTAGCAGTGTTGAAGTCAGTGGTGAATATATTGAAAAGTATGGGGTTTTGTGTACATCCATGTGGGACATCAATATTTACCTGCAAGAAGGTTGATAAATCATTTATTTTTAATTTCTTTGTTTGACAGGTAGCTATGGAGTTAGTGCAGTGTAAAGTAGGTGAGTCTTAAGAATAAGAGCTTATTTAATAGTTTCTTTTTTTTCTCATATTTTTTTATTGATTTTCAAGAGTATAATTACAATTTTTAACAAGAAAAAACAACGTAATATCAAATTTTTACAAAAACTATATACAAAGTCCAAAATAGATACCAAATCTTCAATAACATTACATTTTGTCTAATAGTTTTTTTAAGCTTTATCCAGGCAATTTGTTTATGAGTCATGTTTGAGGAGTGTAACATAGCTGTTTGTAATTCCCTACTACAAATAATCTTAGTAAAAGATATACATTCCTTAAATAAGAGGTTATTTTTACATTTCCAATTTCTAGTAATAGTTTTTCTTGCTATAGCAAGTAGAGTCCAAAGGAGGTTAATTTGATTCAGTGGAACATACATTGGCATTGGTGCATTAAAAAGTATCATAGAATCAGAGATCTCGCATCTGTCCAACCACAAAGCTTTAATAAAATTTTTAAACTCCATCCAAAATGTGGTTATTGTTCTGCATTCTAAAAACATATGTGCCCAGTTGGCATCTATTAGCTCCTCGCATCTCCAACATCTATTAAAATCTTTCTTGCTTATTCTAGAGGCTTTTTTTGGTGTAATAAAACTTCTATGAATGAATTTCCATGTAAAAAATGTCCAATATGTGGAAGAAGAGGTATGGTAAACAGATCTGAGAATTAAAGTTTTATCATTTATATGTATTTGGGAGTTGTTGAAATTGTTGATATATTTCCATAAATTGTTGTCTAATATTATTAGATCTGATCTAAGAATGTTGTAAAATCTTGACAATGAGATACCATTATTATAGCCTATATTGGTGAAGTCAAAGAGGATGGATAATTTTTTGGGGAGGTCTGTTATAGCAGGAAAATGATGTATTTTAAATTCCGTTAAAATAAATTCTCTGAAGATTTGAATATTTAACCAGTTATTTTGGTAGATATTATACCTGGCTAAAAGGTAGGTAGTATCATGAATATTATTAGTTCCTAAAAACTGATGCCAGAATAATAACCCATTTTCTTCCATAGTTTTTATTTTCATCATGTCAAAGGAATCAAAGCATCCCTTGGTTAAGATTATTGGAAACATTAGAATGGACAAATTGTTGTTCAAAAGGTTCTTATTCATTACTTTTTAAATTTTGCAAGATATATTTAATTATAGGAATAAGATGTGATTTTTCCTGCTCATTGTTGAAGAAGAATTCTTTAATAACTATAAATAGCTTAATATTTTCAGAACAATATACGTTTTTGAAAAACTTGTCAGAATTACTTAATAGCATTGTTTTGTGTAAATTTTTCCAATTTGAATGGTATTTTGGACTTAACCACAGACTTGTTATATTAAGAATAATGGCATCAGCATAAAGCTCAAAATTTGGAAAAGCAATCCCTCCTTCAATCCAGTTTTTATAGTGCCAATCATATTTAATCCTTGGTTTTTGAGGATACCATAGACATTTAATTAATATAGTGTTTATGTGTTTAAGTTGTTTTCTAGAAGGAGGAGCCAATAATGTTTGAAGATAAAAAAGATTTTTTGGTAATAGAATCATTTTTATCAGAGATAATCTTTCTTCTATAGTAAAGAACATTTTCTTCCATCTATTAATGTATTCTGTGATTTTATTTAATAAAATGTTATCATTTATATTTATAGTGTCCTTCCATTTAGACAGAATATGAACCCCTAGATATTTCAATTTATCATTGGTCCAGTTAAAGTTATTGTAATTAGATAGAGTGTTATTCAATTTTTTATTGATGAGAATAGTTTCTGTTTTGTTTTGGTTAAATCTAAGGTTTGAGATTTCCTCAAAGAGTTTTAATGATCTGATAATGTGATCAATAGATGAATCAATATTTCCAATAGTTAATAAGATATCATCTGCAAAGAGTAAAATTTTAGAAGAATAGTTCTCATAACATCAAAACTTTTTATGTTTATATTGTTTCTTATAAAATTAGCAAATGGTTCTATTGCTAATGCAAATAGTAGTGGGGATAAAGGGCAACCTTGTCTAGTGCCTTTTAGAATTTGAAGTGGGCCAGATAAAAAGCGCTGATTTTAATATACGCTATAGAACCTTCATATAATTTTTTAACAAGTTTAAGATTTCTGAGGAGAAATTATATTCTTTTAATACCATAAATAAGTATGTCCAGTTAATAGAATCAAATGCTTTATCTAGATCTAGACTGATGAATGATAATTCTTTTTTTTTTATTTGCAAAATCTATTAAAGTTAAAAGTCTAATAGTATTATCCTGAACTTTTCTGTTCAGTATAAAACCTGTTTGATCGTTGTTTATTAAAGTCGGCATCATTTGATTTAATCTGTTTGCTAAAATAGATGTAAATATTTTATAATCTATATTTAATAGGGAAATAGGATGATATGATGAAATAAATTTGGAGTCCTTATCTTGCTTTAGAATGGGAGAAATTAGCTAATATTTCCAAGAAGGACAAAGTTTGTCACTTATTCGAATTTCCTCAAGTGCTTTCATTAATATCTTCAAAGCAGAATCAGGGAAAATTTTATATAATTCACCTATTATGCCATTAAGACCAGGGGCTTTATTATTTTTAAGATTTTGTATTCTTTCTTTAACTTCTATTAATGATATTGATTTAAGTAATCTATTATTTTGTTCTTTAGAAAGTTTATTATTTATATTGTTTTTTAGAAATTCTATTTTTGAACTATAATTAGTAAAGTTTAAGTTTGCTTTATTCATTGTTTCATGATATGAATGAAAAATCTCTAAAATATCTTTTAGATCTGAAGAAGGTTTTGAATTGTGTTTAGATGTGTCTAATATTTCAATTATGTGTTTACTCTTGTGAAAACTTTTCATTTTGGCTGCTAATCTATGCATATGTTTTGGATTAGATGAATAAGATTGTAATTTTAACCTCTCTAAATTAATTGCTACTTTATGACTAAGAATTTCTAAATATTCGAGATTTAGTTGTTTTAATTCCAGATTTGAGCCCAATTCTTTGGGGTGTAAGTTCTTTTTTAAAGTGTCAATTTTCAATTGTAGATTTAATAATTCTTTGTCCCATTCTTTCCTTTTATGTAAATACCAGGTTTTTATTTTCCCATATAGATAAGATTTTAAAGAGTCCCAAATAAACACTTTATTTGTGTTATTATTATTATTAAGTTCAATATAATAGTTTACTTCCTTTATAAACCATTCTTTGAATCATTTTATCTTAATAATATAGGCTGGTAGTCTCTGCCAATGAATAAGATCATTTGGTTTAATTTTAATTTTAAATAGTATAGCATTGTGGTCTGACAGAGGGCATGATGTAATCACTACATCTTGAGTCTTAGATAATAGGCTGTCATATATAAACACTTTATCAATAGTTGTCTGTGTACCATATCTATAAGAAAAGTGAGTAAAATTGAGAGACCTCTGCTCTTTGATCATGTATATGTCTTTTAGGTTATATAATGAGACAAAATCTATCAATTTTTTGGCTGATGCAGGTATCTTAATATTGCTGACATTAGTAGTATCTTTAGATGATATAATACAATTAAAATCACCTGCCAAAATGATATCTCCTTTAGAATTTGCTGTTATTATTTCCAAATATTTGTTTGCAGATTTAGCACCAATACCAGGTAGCCAGTACATATTTGCTAAAGTAAAATATTTCTTATTCAATTCCAATACTACTAGACACAACATACCATTTTTATCAGAGAAACTGTTAATTATTTTAGGTATTGGTAATGTATTTTTCCACAAAATCATGGTTCCTCTTCTCTTTGTTTGGAAATTAGATTCAGCTAGAATACTATAACCTTTAAAAGTCATTTTTTCTAGATCTTTCTGAATAATGTACATTTCTTGCAAAAATATAATGTCAGCTTTATTAGATGCTAGGTATTTGAGTAACCTTCCTCTTTTAGTAGGGTTATTAAGACCATTTGCATTCAGAGACAGACATTTAAACCCAGACATTGATTACTTTAAGCTTTTGATGGATAAATACTATTCTGGACTTAATTAACAAGTAATGTTCAGAGAAGATGAAAATATAACTATATACAAAACTAACCATGGAACATCTAGTTCTTGGATTGATGAAGAAGTCATCAGTACCACCCTCTATCATCCTTAGTGCTCAAGACTATCATTCTCTAATGCTACTACCTAATATTTTATTGAATCAACAAACTACAACCTATTAATTCTCCAGGATGAATAGGTATTACTATGTAGGAGATATTGTGGAAAAACATCAATTACCATGAATAATGTAATTTTCAAAATTTTTAAGAACAGTGTCTTTAAACTTGTATCATGACATAGTATATCATATTCATTTATGTCTATTCTATACTAATACAGATCATAATCTAGTTTACTACATTAGATCAAAACCTACTTATCTAGGAATTCAGTAAATAAGTTTATGTATAAAAATAAGAACATTTATCATGTAACAAAACATTCCTGTATGAACTTGTCTGTGAAATCACAACAGTGTTAATATTTACTATAGAATCAGCATATTAATATATAGCCTATAGGCTTATTTTCCTTTTATATAAGATATAAAATCACCAGTTTTTCATTCCCCTAAAAAAAAAAAAAAAAAAAAAACATATCTGATTAACCTTAAATAATTTCTTAAGGTATTAAAGATATTTCAAATAAAGATGTACTAATGAGAATTTTTTACATGAGAAGATAATATTTAAGTTGCACAAATATCTATGCAGGTATATAGATCTGTGTGATCATCAAAAACATTAGCTTTTCTTTCCAAAGATGTGAGCCTAAAGAAACTATGTAGTGTAGCTTGATTTTGATAAAAATATCATATAATGAAGTCACAGCTTTTAACCTTCAAGGGCACTTCAGTTTTAGATGTTATAGTAATGATGTGTTCCCTTAAGTTGTCCTTTTTTTAACAAAATACATTAACACATTTTACCAATATTATTTTCAGTTAGAGTGGCAGTGGTTAACATGCAATATATCTTTTGCTAGAAAATGTAGTCTACAGACAGTAAAACATTCAATATTTTATGAATATTAGTGAAAATATCAGATTGTAGTATGCACTTATGTAGCTGGAGGTGGATTAAGTAGATCACAATTTCACCATTCACTATAAATCCAACATGATGTAAACTATTAATTAGAAAAGCAGTTAAAAAGTAAAGGCTACCTTTGGAAATAACAACTGTCCTCATGTCCTGATGAAAGTAGTAACTATAAGCCAAGAGTAACCATCCCCACTTTGCACTGCCCCCCTAACAGTCTTCTACTACTATCACTGACTAGTGAGGCAAAAGCATCACTTCAGTAACAACTAAGATCATTCTCTAATAGAACTGTCTCTTTTTCTTTGGAACCAAAATTTTTCCTGCCCCAATATATTATTTCACCCTTTTATAACAGAATTATTATTTATTGTAATGGTCTGTCTGCAGCTTTGGCTTCCCCAATCCAGCAGTATTGCCATCAACCAACAACTCATATAATCAATAAGATTGGGGACGAAGATATCAAGATGAAAGCACAGAAAATACATAGCTGCCCCAAAATCTACTTTAAAAATAATAAGAACACATTAACCCCCAATAGATAATGTATTTTAGTGACTTTATAACCATTGCATATGCCACTTTCTGCTCTGCTAACCAAAAAGGATCAGATGACCTAGTCTATGTTTTCACTGTATCTGTTAGCTACAGCTGCCAATTAATGATCAAGTGTAAACTACTTTGTAAAACATGTCATCAGAAAACTTATTATGAAGTGAACAACATAGGCATCAACATTGGTTTAGTAAAAAGGACCTTTATATATGTCTATGTTTTTTTATATATTTTTCTTTGTCGCTGTTGGTATGTGATATAGCATTCAGTTGTTCCGTTTTCTTTTTTTTTTTTTTCATGTGAAGGTTTCTGGTAACACGAATATGTAACCAAAGTTCATATGACAAAAGAGACTTCGAGAGAGTACATGCAAAAGTCTCTTGTATTACAAAGAAGATCTGACCAAGAAGTCTCAAGGCAACAGCCTTCTTTGTCCTCTTTTTTCCCTTCCTTCTCCTATAACATTTGAATTTTGTTGGTTAAAAGCTCACACTAGGGAATCTGCAGCAAGCTATGATAACTGTTCACGAGATACTCGTGATGTGCATTTTGTGAGAGAAAAGAAAAACAGAATATGTTACTCAAAAAGCATGTATATGAAGTACAAAAAAAAAAAAAAAAAAACTTTGCCCCATTTTATATAAATATAAAATTTTCTGTAACTATCAATTTTACTGGCCAATGTATCTGATATCAAGCATACAAACCCTACTGTCCCTGCAACACACACTCCACCAGCTTTCATCAGAAAATACATCTCCTTTTCCCTCTCCATCAGCAGAGGGACCCACAAACCACATTTAGTAAAGACACAAACCTCTCAAGTGTATGAGAATGCATTTTTACATGTCATGACGGATTCTTAGAAAGAAAACAATCTTCTCTTATAATGATAAAGAACAATTTCCAATACCTTTTAAACTATTTAGTACAAGTCACATTAAGTTATATCTGTTAGCTCTAAAAGGACCCAAGCATAACATGACATTTAACAGGAGAGAAAGCCCGCTGATGCAAAAAGGGGATACACTTTCATTTAATTGCACTGAGATGGGGAGCCTTCATTTCACTTATCGGAGCGATCTATATCATCATAATCTAATACACATACAGTATCCGGCATTAAGGGAGTTCTTGTTTTAACCAATATTTCTATGGTATTGCTACATTGCCCCTATGTAGTTGTCAACTAATAATACACTCTGTCAAGGGAAGATTTAGAATTTTAACATCTATGTTTAACATTCTAGCGTATTTGTATTAAAGGCTTTTAAACAGCAAATACATTTAAAAATAAATAAATAAATAAGCATACTTAATAAATGTTAAATGATTTTTTACCTTAACATGTATGTTTTTCCCCGATGTAGGTGATTTGTAGCATGAAACTTTTGGGATTTGAAGGGATTGTGGAAGAGCTTCATTTGTATTATTTACCCTTAAGCTTCTTGCTTGTTTTATCAATCAATAACATTTTTCCATTTGTTGCCTGCCTTTTTAAACTAGGTAATGAGATGTCCATATCTTCAGTGTTTTCCAAAATCTTACTCTTTTTCACATATTCAGAGGCATCATCAAGATTATTAAATATTTTTATTCCTTCAGATAGACGTATTTTAATTCTGGCAGGAAAAATGATTTGTGCTTTAATTTCAGCTTTCTTCAGATTTTTAATGAGAGGAATGCAGGCTTTTCTTTTAGTTATTATAGTAGAGGTATAGTCATTGTCAAATCTTATGTTTTGACCATTAATTTGTATAGGATTACCTGCCCACGCTGTTCTCAGGATAAAGTCCTTGTCTTGAGATGATAAAAATTTTACAATAATGAATCTTGAAGCATTTTAATTTTTTGACACAGACATATTTGACAATGACCTGTGAGCTCTCTTATCCCAAAAGAGAGAGATTCAGGTAGGTTTAGTGTCTTAGGCAACCAGTCATTCAAGAACTGTATTGTGTTATTTCCTTCCATTTTTTCAGGTATGCCGTATATTCTAATATTATTTCTTCATGACCTTGATTCTAGGTCCTCCACTTTATCTGAAAGTGCAGTGTTTTGCTTTAGTAAGAAGTCAATCTGGCTATCATTTTCATGCTGTCTTCCATCTATTTCATTAAGAGATTCTTCAATTTCTGTTATCTGGTCTGTGTGTCTTGTAATTATCTCCTTGAATTCTTCAATCTGCTTACTATTTTCTTTCTTCATGTTTTCCATGATTTTTTCTAAATTGTCCATTTCATGGAAAGATCTTGAATACTGGATATTATTGTTTGTAATTCTTTCTTCATGGAAGTTTCCTGGAGAGAGGCTTTTGAATGACTCATGGCTGAGAAAGTCTGTTATATTCAGCTGCTGTACTTCTGACAGGATGTAATTCACTTTCTATTCACCAAAATTGAAATATTTGTAGAAAAAAATAATCCACTGTATCTAAATATATAGGTGAAAGAAAACTTAGATGTTTTTAAAATAATATTAAGAAAATTTCCTGTCAGAGAAATTTCTGTTAAGCAGAGCATCAAAAAAGTGCTGTTAGGGGGCGTGGCCAAGGATGAACACAGGATAGCAGCAGCTTTCTTCAGCTCCACCATTTTCATTACACTGACAGGAATTAATTACTTAAAAAATTAATTTTTGAAGTAATTTTCTTTCTAAATATGTTTGTTTTATATAGTTCTTGAACTATATCTAAAAAAGAAAGGAAATTTTAACAATATTCCTGTCAGAAATCACTTTGGAAATTTTCCTGTCAGTTTATCAGTCTGAAATGAGTTCCAGTAAGACAAATTCTCAAGACTCCAGCATCAAGAAAGAACTTCAGTCTCTGATAACTATAATCCAGCAACTTACTGCTAAGATGGATAAAATGGATACTAAAATAGACACCTTCATAGAAAAAACTACAAAACAAATAGACTTGTTACATATAGACCTGCAACAACAGAAGATCCAGATGACAGGCATAGAAGAAGCTGCGAATGACATGGAAAATAGAATCCAAGAAGAGGAAATCAACATTGAGTTTCTGCTGAAACAAAATACACATTTACAAACAAAGCTGGATGACCTGGAAAATAGATCTAGGCAATAACATTAGGATTTTTGGACTGCCAAAAATATTGAAGGTAACAATATTACTTCTTTTTAACAACATGGCTCCCTAAAACTTTAGACTTACCAGAAGCATTCTCTTTGGTATCGAAGAGCACATAGATCTATAGCTAATACTAACTCTAACAAAAACTATCCTAGATCAGTTATAGTTAGATTTCTGTCATCTTTTGATAAAGAGATGGTTCTTAAATCTGCTTGGACTAAAGCTCCTGTTAAGATTAATGAGACAACTGTGCATTTTGACAATGACTATTCTTCCATGGTAATAGCTAAAAGAAAAGTTTTTCTGCCACTAATAAGGGAGCTTAAAAAAGCACAGTTTAAAACATACCTTCTGTTTCCTGCCAAGCTTAAAATCTTCCTTCCTGATGGTCCTAAAATTTTTGATGATTAGACTCTGCTTTACTGTTTATCAAAAAAATAAGATTTTGGATAAAATAGAGGAAATGGAATGGGCTAGTCCTTCATTAAAGAGACTGGCAACTGAAACTTCGTGGAAGACTTCAGAGAAGAAGAAGAGACTAAAAAACAAATGATTTGTTCTATGTTTTTTTTCTCTCATCATTTTATTTCATTATTAATCTATTTAAATATAGTTCCTGCATTTCCAGAAAGCCACAAATATTCTGAAAAAGATTTAATCAAAGTTATTCTCTGTGTGCAAAGAAATGTTTTGTTTCATAACCAGTCAAAATATCTGAAGAACTAATAACAAGCTATGATTCAATTTGTTTCTCTTTCTGTAAAAGAAGTAAGGTCAGTAATTTGATACATTTTTTTTCATTCTCTTTTTTTCTTCCCCTTTTCTTCTTTTCTTTGTTTAAACAATGGCATTCTATTTAGATTATGTAGTGGGTAAAGGGTGGGGAGGGCAGGGAGAGAAGAGTAATGAAAATATGATTAATAGAATAATAACATATTTATTCCTTGTAAAAAGTTTATATGTTCTTCAAATGCTATTCCTAATTATACTTTCTTGATTATACTGCTTATGCTTGTTTGTAAATAATCTGTCATGCTTTAACTAATAATAATTAGAACTAAATAATAGTAAATAATATAGGTTCATAGGTTCATAGGTTCATAGGTTAGTACTAGGCTATCAGCCTAGGGCCTATACAAGCCTAGCCATAACAATTCCCTGAATATTTCTTCCCACATTATTTACTTTCCTGGACCCCTGTCTAGCAGGGCGACTGATGTGATCCCTGGGGTGAATTTCCTTTCTCCCATCCAATCGTCAAGGTTCCTCTTGAAGAGGTCCAAAGAGGCACTCTGCTTGACATGTATGGGCAATCTATTCCAGAGTCTGGGGAGTCTCTGGGTCAGGAACCTATCCCTCCAACATGTTTTGTTTATTGTGATGACAAGGTTTAGATCCCTGGAGCGTGTAGCTCTGAGGGATTGGGATTTTTATGTAGCATGTCCAACAGCTCTGGGTTTGACATGGCCTTGTATGTTAAGCAGAGATTGCCTCTTAGTAGACAATATGCAACAGAGTATAGCTGGAGTTTTTAAGGTGGTCAGCATAGGGCATCTGCTTTAGGCCTGTGATTCTTTTAGTGAGGTATTTCTGAGGCCTTTCCAGTTGTTGCAGATGTCTTGAGAGGTACATACCAAATGGGGCATTGTATTCTATAATGGGTCTAATGAGGGATGAGTACAGTGGGACAATGACCTCCTTTTTCTGGATGAAAAGCCCTTCGTGATGAGGTGTGCCACATAGAAGGATTTCCTGACTGTTGTGGTGATGTGGTTATCGAAGGTGAGACCACTGTCCACCTGTGTCCCTAAGTCTCTTATCACACTTTCTGTGTTTAGTGTACTGCCACCTATATGGTAATTCACGGGTACATGTTTTTCCCAAAGGGATAACAATACATTTCTTGGCATTGAGCTTGAGCCCATGGCTCTGGCACCAAGCATCTGTTTCTGTAAGGCCCTTTTGTAGAGTATCCACATCATTTGGGATTCAATAATGGCTCCCAGTTGGCAGTCAGCTGCAAAGTTTGTTAGCCAGAGGTCCTTAGTGTTGACCTGTACTTCAGAGAAGTAGATGCCAAACAAGAGCGGCCCCAGGACTGAACCCTGAGGTACTCCACTTGTCACTTGTCTGGAGCTGGATTTGGAGTCAGCTACTTTTACAGTGTGGGTTCTATCAGTAAGCCATTTAGCAACCCAATGGGTGACATAGGGATTAATGCCCAACTTAGTAAGTTTATCTATGATTCCAAAGTGGGGGATGGTGTCAAAGGCCTTGGCAAGGTCTAGATAGGCTGTGTGGACCACCTTACCCTTGTCCATGGCTCTGGAGACTGATTCAAAGAAGTCAATCAGGTTCAGGAGACATGATCGGCCCTGCACAAACCCAAACTGGGTGGGGTCCAGTGTTTGAAGGTTGCCAATGTCTTTGTTTATAAGTTCCATGATAATACGCCCCATGGCCTTGCAGATAAGGCTTGTCAGACTGATGGGACGGTAGTTTCAGGGATCCAAGGTGGATCCCCCCTTGTGGATTGGGATAACTATAGCTCTGCGCCACTCAGTGGGCACGAAACCTGAGGTGAGGCTATGATTAAACATGACACTTAGGTGAGGTGCCAGTTCATACTGTAGTTCATGTAGTACACAGCCCGGGATGTCATCTGGTCCCATGGATGCTGTATTCTTGGCTTTAGAGAGTGCATTTTGTACCTGTGTGGCCGTTATTACTGGAATTTGGCAATCTTCTGGTATTGAGATGGGCCATTTAGGGGGTGAGAGTGGGGTGAAGTTGGCACTGAATCGATCTGCCAGGATATTGGCAATATCCTTCAGATCAGTATATTTAATGCCATTCTGTTTTAGCTCAGAGCAGATCTGAGCATTGCCATTTAGATTCTTGACATAATTATAGAATGCTTTGTGGTTGTCTTTGGAATCTTTGGCAATTTTATTTTCAGAACTAGCTTTGGAGGATTTTATGAGGCATCTCAGTTTCTTACTGAGGCTAGTAAGGGAGTTTTTTGCATCCTGAGATTTTCCTCTTTTCTGCAAAAGTTTCTTCCTTTTGTTGTAAAGTTTGTTTATGGCAGGGGGCCACCAGATTGGCTTCCTTTTTGGATGAGAGCATTTTGGTTCTATTTGGGATGGCACGATTCATGCATGAGTGGATGTGCTCGTACAGTGCCGTAGTGTAGGATTCAGCAGTTGAACTTTCAGTTCCGTCTGCATGGGTGTCATGAAGTTTGTCACTTCTGACTTGAGTAGCATGAAGTTGGCTTTAGAGAAGTTTTTATGGTGGTTTCTTTACTGGGGGTGGGGTGGGATGTGGATGTTAAGGGTGATTAGCTTATGGTCAGACCTGACTAATGAGGGGGTGACCATAGGTATGGAGCATTGATTTCCCATGTTGGTAATGACCAGGTCTAGGATATTGGAGCCCTGGTGGGACTATGGATTAGTTGATCCAGGGCGTTGGAATTTATGAATTCCAAGAACCGTGTTAAAGGTGTTGGGAGATGAGTAGTTTTCCCAGTTAATGGCAGGGTAGTTAAAATCACCCAGTATTAGGGTGTTTGGTTCTATCTTAATATTTTCCAGTATGTTTAGAAAGGTGTAGTGAGAATCTTGGGGTATGGTGGCGGATCTGTAGCAAGCTACAATTTGGATTGCAGTCTTACCTAGTGTTAGTTGCACTTGGAGAATTTCAGACACATTGTGTTGGCCAACTAGCCTGGTGCTGTGAATATCCTTGGTGAATATTGACACTCCTCCACCTTTAGTGTTTCGGTCCTGGTTTGGTGGCCGAAAAGTGTGGTAAGAGTTGTAGCCTGGTATTGCAGGGGTGCTCTCCGGAGCCTTGAACCAGGTCTCAGTTACTGCACAGATATCGATGTTCTCCATTTTTAGGAGTGCCTCGAGAGAGTGCATTTTGAGGTTTAGACTTCTAGCATTGAGTAGCATTACCTTCAGATTTTGCATGCTTGTACCTGTTATGGTGGTGGTTTTGTCCTTTGAAGTTTGCCTAAAAAAGCATATGTTTTATTTTTAACTCTATTAATATAAACAGTAAGTAATATTCCATTGTATATACTTCTTATAGCTTTCTCTTACATTTTTTTATGTCTGCCTTACACTCTTTTATTTTCTACTCTCTTTTTCTTTTCTTTATTAATATATAGAAATGCTTTTGATCATATAGACACAGTAAATAATAAGATTTGCATAAAAATTGAGTTGGGACAAAAATATTGAGTTTTATTACTTATTAATAACTTTGGGCTTAATTTCACTTACATAGAGGCTGTAATAACCTGTAAAATACACCGTGAAGGTTGTGTCATGTTTAGATGCATTTACACTGCTAAATGAATGTTTGTCACTAGTTTTTAATAAGTTTCCCGCCAAAATGCTAAGGGAGACAATCTGGGATGTGGGCTGTCTCATGCACAGTGTCCATGAGCTACTTCAAAAGCTTCAACTCTCAGAATTCTCACAGAGAAGCTGAAAGAAGTCAGACTAACCTTTGACCTAGATATCACACGGACACATCACAGATTCAGGAAGAACACTCTACCAGGAAGTAGAACTGATGCAAATGTGACTATGTGAAGGAAAATGAACTCTTTAACATCTAAATGTGAGTTATTTTATATAATTACTTAAATATATATGTTATAATTCATAAAATATGTCAGTTATAATGAGTTTAAATGATGCAGTTTCTTGTAGTAAGTAAATGTCTTATTTTAGAAGGCATAGAAAATGAAACATTTATTCAAGTGTTTTGAAAATCTACTTAACAGCAGCATAATAATCTGTGTTAAAACTTATGTTCCAAACATATACATTACTATAACTCATTTAATTCATCTGATTGACAAGCATAAATAATTTTATAACTCTATTCTGGAAGAAATTGTCATGTGATATATTTTAAAGCAGTAGTATAGCATGGTTGTAAAATCTGGTTACTAAAATGTGTTTGCTGTGCATTATTTTGTATGAAGCAGACAGATTTATTGTAGGGACAGCAAGTAGGATAGTGCTCAGCAAGGACACAAGTCAGTGAGATCATATATATATATATATATATATATGTGTGTGTGTGTGTGTGTGTGTGTGTGTGTGTGTGTGTGTGTGTATATATATATATATATATATATATATATATATATATATATATATATATGTATGTGTGTGTGTGTGTGTGTGTATATATATATATATATATATATATATAAAATATATGTGTGTGTGTGTGTGTATATATATATATATATATATATGTGTGTGTGTGTGTGTGTGTGTGTGTGTGTGTGTGTGTGTGTGTATATATATATATATATATATATATTTATATATGTGTGTGTGTGTGTGTGTGTGTGTGTGTGTGTGTGTGTGTGTGTGTGTGTGTGTGTGTGTGTGTGTGTGTGTGTGTGTGTGTATGTATATGTATATGTGTGTGTGTGTGTGTGTGTGTGTGTGTATATATATATATGTATATATATATGTGTGTGTGTGTGTGTGTGTGTGTGTGTGTGTGTGTGTGTGTGTGTGTGTGTGTGTGTGTGTGTGTGTGTATATGTATATATATATATATATATATATATATATATATATATATATATATATATATATATATATGTATATATGTGTGTGATGGCTTCTTTTTTTTTTTACAATAATGCAAGTGTTTCTGAGAATCTGCATAACTATGCAGTATGATTTATAACAATTTCTATAAATACAATATTTTATTCTATTGACAATAATGAGTATGAGTAAAATGCTCATATACAAGCAATTCAAGTTTTTTGGAAGCTGTTGAGTGCATTTACATGACAGAAAATAGATGCATCTTAATATATGTAATGTCTGAATCATATTAGCCAAAGTTTTTGATTTAAATGAATGTTAGAACTTATTTTCTCTCCTCTTGATTTCTAACATCAAGATTATTTGAATGCTATTTGAATACAAGTGTTTTATATTACATAGATGTATATAGTAGTATGAACAGTTTTAAAAAAAGTTTATTTTAGTTTATATGATGCTGTTTTACCAAATGTGTAGTCTTGTCTTGCTAGATAATTGAATTGAAAACTGTTAACCTCAGTTAAATATAACTAGTATTAAATTGATAAGGTGGTAGCTGAGGTACTGCTGCTTAGGGTAGGGGTTAACTTGAGTGGTAAATACTACTCTAAGTTGGAGTTTATAACTCCAGGCTGGATGCAAGGTTTAATCCTTACATTATTTTCACTTGTTCATTGTTATATGTATATAGTTTTGACATCCACAATATATTTTATACACTCATTGTCACTACAAACAAAATTGAATCCTATACAAAATCCCATAAGAGATTCAATAAATACAGCTATATTTAAAGGTACACCTAAAGGAGGAGATGTAACATTACTTATCTTGTTATTTGTTATTTTGATCATAAGATTCTTAAGTTTTAAAAATGCCAAATGACATCTTTAAAAGGAATTTCTTTAAACATTAATGGATTGAATAATCCATGTAAAAGGGCAAGCCTAATAAGATACATTAATTTACATAAAGCCAACTTAGTCTTCCTGCAAGAAACCCATCTCTTGAAAAAAGATATTGATAAACTAGCCACAAACAAATATACAGTATTGGTTAGTTCAGAGCACACTCAGAAAAAAGAGGAGTGGCTATTTTATGGAATAAAAGTATGTCCATTCCTAAAACCATTAAGTCTTATCAGGATGACAAAGGAATGTTTTGTATGGTTACAATACAAATTAACGGGAAGACTTACACTTTAATTAATGTATATTGGATACCTGGAATTGGTATTAATACAGTGAAACATCATCTTGATAAGATCATATCATTCTCTATAGGAGATATTATTTTAGCTGGTGACATTAATTGTATACTACATGAAAGTGATACTACCACTATAGGAAAAAGAAGAATTACATCCAATGCAAAACATTTAAATGATTTTGCTAATTCTTATCATTTGAATGATATTAATAATCAGATAGATTCAAAATCATTACCATACACCTTTTTTCTAACAGATACAAAACGTATTCAAAAATAGATAGGGTCTTTATTTCTAACCAGATGGTAACAGATTTAATTAATTCCAAAATCATTTCATGTCCTATATCTGATCATAATTCAATTGTTTTTGAATTCATGATAAAAAATACTCATAATGTTCAGATCAAAAGGATACCAGCATACTTAACTCAACTAAAAGACTATAAAGGATATATACTTTCAGAAGTAAAACATATTTAGACATAAATAATACTCCTGAAGTCTCCATTGTCTATGTTTGTGATGCCTTAAAATCATATCTATATGGACAAAGTATCAGATGGTATAATAATAAAAGGAAATCTTGGGATAAGGAATTGTTAGATATTCAAAGTAAATTAGACTCTTATAAACATAATAATAAAGAAAATATTATGGACAAGAAAGTTATTGAAGAAATAAACAAACTAAATGAGAAATACAAAGAAATTTTAACTCATAAAGTTAAAATAACTTTAGAGAAATACAAGTTTTTGTCTTATTCAATAAGCCCCAAATATTTACATAGACTTAAAAATAAAACAAAAAGGTTGAATAAACAAAACCATATCAAAGAAATCTTTTCTCTAAGGAAAAAGAAGAATGTTTCTAGTATACCAGAAATACTAGATGAATTTAGAAATCACTTTCACAAAATTAACCATAATAACATTAACATGGAACCTAAAAATAAAATAAAGGAGTTTATAACCACAAACATGAATAAAAAGCTTATTTCATATACAGAGGTTATTACACAAATAAATAAGCTTAAATCAAACAAAGCACCGGGTAACGATGGTATTATACCAGAGATATATAAAATCCTCTCTAAAAGTACATATTCATTAATACATAAGGTTTTTATTTTGGCCCAAACTGAGTTAATAACCCCCCCCATCTTGGCAATATACATTTATTTCACCAATTTTAAAACCTAATAAAGATCCAACTAGATGTACTTCATATCAACCCATCTCATTACTTAATGTTGGTTATTAAATGTTTATGAGTATTTTTGCTGATAGACTGAAGACAATCATCCCCGGCATTATAGATATAGATCAGACAGGCTTCATTGTAAATAGAAATACTTTTGATAATATAAGAAGAACTTTAACATTAATTGATTTTGCAAATAGGAAAAAGAAAGATTTAACACTTATTAGTCTTGATATAAGTTCAGCATTTGATTCAGTAAGTTGGGACTATCCGTTTACCTTATTAAAGTGCACAAACTTCTCAGATGCATTTGTAAATCTAATTGAGCATTTATACAAAGGAACGTTGGCTTATATTAAGGTAGGGACATATGTTTCACAAAAAATACCCATTTTTAAAGGTACAAAACAAGGATGTCCACTTTCTCCACTATTATTCACTTTAGTAATGGAGCCTTGGGCTAATTTGATCAGAAACAGTACTGACATAGAGGGTTTTGAAATAGATGAAAATATAACATCCAAAATTCAACTTTTTGCAGATGATGTTCTAATTACATAAGCAGGATCTAATTCTTCTATGCAGTCTCTATTTGATAAAAAGATGAATTTTAAAAGTATTTCTGGTTTAATATTCAATGAAGAAAAAACTAAAATACTACCTATATATACACGAAAAAATATTCTCATTAGTGATTTTACTAAATATGTACCCAATTCAGGTCAGATAACTTATTTAGGTATAATATTATCTAAAGATATTACATCTATTATATATAATAATTATAATACCTGTTTTCTTAATATACAAAACCTTTTTAATACCTGGAATAATATGTTTTTACTATGGAGGAGAGACTTACAATTATTAAAATGATAATATTCCCCAAGATTTTATACTTAATACAATCAATAATACTTCCACCTACAAAAATAATTATCAAGAAACTGAATACACTAATGTTAAATTTCCTATGGGCACCTAACAGACCTAGGATTGCATTAAAGAAACATACTAATAGCTGGTCTCAAGGGGGTATTTCTTTTCCAGACTTTAATTTATATACTATCTCTTCTATTGTAAAAGTTATTACTTTATTAATAGATCAGTCATATGTTGCAAAATGGAAAGATTATTGGGAGCTAATTTGTATGCACTTCATGGAAATCTCCTTAACACATAAAAATATGATAGTAAATAACTCCATGTTATGGTTACTAAAGGAATTTTGTACTTCACCTATTACACCTAAACATATGGTTTGTTACCCATTAAACATTATTATTAGCTATCGTAACTTTGTATTCATGCACCCTAAGTATAGGGAATGGAATTTTATTATATTCCCTATAATGTATACTCAGGGTATGCTTTTGTCATCTACTTCTAAAGGAACTCATTTAGCTATAGATAATGATCTAAAGTACTGGTATCAGTTGATATCTGATAATAAAGTTAAAAATCTAGATTTCTTAAAACAAGAATTTGATCTAAGAGAAACTTGCTGGTTAGAGGTTCAGACCTTTAGACATCTCATTAATAAAATAGATCTAATGTCTATAACAGTTAAATAATCTATTCCAACACTGATTGATTACTTGATATTAAATTTACAACATAAAGTTTTTGATAAAGGTAAACTTTCATACATACATAAAATTATCAGACAAGAAACTTTTTACAGTGTAGATTCATACTGGAATTATTTCACTTCTATTAATGGGGACCCACCAAATCAACAAGATAAACAATATATATTGGAATCTGCTTATAGAACTACGTCTTCCATTGTCTGGAGACTTTATACATGGAAATTTTTACATAGATCTTTTTATACACCTTTGATGATGAATGAAATAAATAATAAAGATAATCTAAGAGATGTAATGTAGAAATTAATGCTGACTGGGCTCATATGTTTTATGACTGTATAAAATTGAAAGAATACTGGAAGTCAATTAATGAATTTTTGCAGGCTCTTTTTACAGATAATTTCATTATTTCTAAATCTCTTATATTATTCAACACACCTGTACCTCAAAGTGTTAAAAAGGTTAAACTTCCCTTGTTATGGTCTATTCTAGCAGTGGCTAGGAAAATAAAAACCAGAAATTGGATTTCAGATACACCTCCTTCATTCAATGAATTTAAAAATGTTATGAATATAGTGTGCCATATGGAAATAAACACAATTAGGTCAAGAACAACTAGAAAAACATCTTATTATATTGTATGGGATAATTTAGAAAATTTGATAAAAAAATTCTAATTTCAATAGCATGGTATTTTAGTTTAATTAATTGATCTAATTGTAGTGGATGTCTTTGTAAATACTTTAGTTGTTTTGTTGAATATTATAATAATATCTATTTTTAATTACTTGTATAAAATTGTTATGATATTTCTCTTATATGTTAAAACAATAAACCTGTTTTGGAAAAAAAAAAGTGCTGTTATCTCTCTGACATCTTGGCCACGCCCCCCCCCTATTTAATAGCTTCTAATGGGAGGCAATATCAAAAGCTTTTTGTAAGTCTAAGAAGATGCTGGGGACTGGGTTTCTGCCATTTCTCTGGGTGTTTACAGTTTTAACAAAGCTCAGCTAAGCAGTAGTTGTGCTGTGACAAGGACATAAACCATGTTGTGTACAAAACAGAATCTAGTTATCTATTAGACAGTTGAGACGTTGCATATGAACACATCCTTCTAGTATTTTTGATAGGAGAGATCGAATAACAATTGGCCTAGAGTTTGAAGGAGTTGCATTTATTCCTTCCTTGTGCAGTGGAATAGTGAAGGCTTTTTCTGTAGCGAAGTTACTTTATTTCACAGATTTGGATTTATTTATCCAAATTGGACTGGATATGAGATAGCCTCTGCTGCTATTTAAAATATTCACTTGGTAGGAGCTGGTAAGCTATTCAACTGGTCAGGAGCAGTTTTAGTAAAACAAGAATACAAAGCCTGGAAGATGTGGAAAAAAAAGTAGTTCCTACTTTACTAGCATACAGAGCACTAATAAACATAACAGGTCAGCTGATCACCAAAGATAGGAAAACTTGATATACAACCAATGAAAACACACACAATAACAATACAAACATGTTCTGGGCCTAAGTAAATAAATTACTAAATCCAGGACAAACTACACAGCCAACACTAAACACACAGAAACAGAAAAAAAAGTTTTTTTATGTTATCTGTGGAAATTGGGTGGAAGGAGAAATGTTTGAAGTGGAGTCATTTGACAGAGTAGGAACATCAAGAGCTTTATTGTCACCTGGTTGGTTAACAGCTGTACTGTCTGTGTAAAGTGGGCATTAAATTGGTTGGCTACGGTATCATTTTGTATCATTGTTGATGAGCTAATTTGTTAAGTTTCTTAGTTGTCTGTATGCTAATAAAGTAGGAGCTGTTTTATTTTTTCCCAGATCTTCCTGGCTTTGTATTTTGTTTCATGAAATGTTTAGTTGCTAAGGATAGCCATGTGGCAGGATTGGCTTTGATGCTTTCTATTTTGAGGTACTAATGTGTTTAGAAAACCTGGGAATTTTTTTCTTGAACTAAGAGTCAGCATTACCAATGAAGAGAGTTTTTACTGACTCCTAGTGAAGGAGATGTACTGTATTAATAAAAGTGTCTTCATGAAAAGTAGTATATTTCTAGGAGGCTGTAATGATGGGTTTTGTGGATGTTGCTTTAGTGCCT